>NC_056734.1:393566526-393866526 GCF_019279795.1 Protopterus annectens | reverse complement strand
AAAGAGGCACAATATATTTTATGTTTTAGATACTTGGGCTAAATTAAGATCCTGGTCTCAAGAAAGTCAGAAGAGAAAAAGAGGATTTCTTCCACTTTACTAGTTATGAATTTGTTATGTTTCGTTTCCTAGCCTCTCTCATATTTTGCACATTTTCTGAGAATATGTGCCCTCAAGGAAGCGTGGTGGTAACTATCTGAAATGTCAAGACCCGCAAGAGCGAGTCCTAAAACACAGAAAATGAATGGCCAAAAAACGGATGTGCATATATCAAGTCTGAGATGTCCATTTATCTGAATATTCCCTTTTCTCTGAGTGCATATGTAGAAGTTTGGGGGTTGGGGTAATGGAAGGTACAAGGGAGGCTTGCCCCCAGTAAAAAAAGAAGTTTGTAAGAGAAGTGTGATCTCTCTCTCTTTTTTGGCTTGTTGGCACTCAGCATTTCAAGTGTTGACATATCAGTAGGAAACCAGGTGCTATATCATTCAAGCTGTCAGCCTTGGAGTACTCCAATCAAGTACCTTTTTTCTGAGTCAAGAGGTTCACTCACTGAGGCAACAGTGACATCACTGACCATGCCAAACTAAGGAGTAAGGAGAACCACTGCTTTCTGTTCAGAAATAAAGTGTGTTATCAGTCGCATTTTGGACTATCTTTTTTGATTTTTGGCAATACTCCTGGGATCAAGAGTATCAGAGAAAAAGCAAGCAGAAACAGACCTACCCAAAATATGGGGAAGGCATCCCTCCATCCAGGCTCCTGCAGTTGCTGCCTAGCAAAACTTTCCGAGTTGTTTGTTTCCTAGGGAAGTAAAAATGTCCACTTTTGGCACATTCTGTTTTGGGTCAAATCTGAAACCACATATTCCATTCACATGGATCTGACTGTGACCATATAGCCACCTGCTAAGAGATTTTTCCTAAGATGGGCTGTAGGATGCTTTAGTGGTTAAGCCCAACTTCCAGACTATTTCCCAAGCCTGCACAAGATATAAGAATGGCTTCCCTGCCCACTTGCTGATGTAATACACTACCATATACTAACCCCTGTTGTCCACCTTTCCTGGATCATTTGGACTTCCACCATTTCCTATACATTTATATGCCTGTCCATGTCCCAAATGCTCTGGACCCCTAGATCTCCCACACGGGCCCCCATCCAGTGCCTGAGAAGTCTGCGGTGAAGGTCTTGTTTCCCTGGACTAGTATGAAAGGTACCTCAAAAGTGAAATGTACCTGATTCTTCCAAAATGAGTGCAACATTTTAGGCGATGGGGCTATCTAGAGATGGGAGTGATGCTTACCATTGTTTCCTGCTGTACCACTGTAGCTTTCTCATATGCAGCCATACCAATGCAAAAATCAGTAAAGCAAGGGCCACACCTGTCAGACTTCTGTGAAATTCCATTATTGTGATGGTGCCCTTTTCTATGAGAGTATGGAGTAAAAGAGACAGACACAGTACCTTATTCTCAGGGAGAAAAACTTTCTTTTGTTCCGTGTCCAATAATGCCTCCAGAAAGGGCATGTTTCTTGTACAGGTCAGCTGCAACTTTAACAGTCTGATAAGTAAAAAACTAGTATCTGAAACCATGTCAGCTGTAAGGCCTTCTGAATCCCTTCTACTGAGCCAGTTTGAACCACGTAATTAAGCAAGTAAGGCAACATATATACATGTGGTCAAAAAAGGCTAATAATATAGGATCAGATAATTTTGAAAACCCTGGTGCATTAGATGAAGCAAAGAAAAAGTAAGCGACTTTGAACAAACAGTGAAAAATGGCAGCTTTGCTTTCATTGATAGCTTTATAGGCTTTGGGTGTGGAGGCACTTAGTCCTTCAAGCCAACCAGTATCACTGCAGTTTTGATCTAGAAAGATATGCCTAATGCCAATGGCATGGTGGCTTCCAAATGGGTCATGGCAGAGGGTGCAGCCAAAACTAACACTGATGACAGAGATTGGGAACTTACGTTACTGACCTCAATGTCACCAAACTGAGGGAAACACCATACTTATTGTGACACCCGTGCACTGGCCCAGTAATAAAAGAAGCCTCAATCCTCATCACTAGCACCAGTGAGGGGCATGCACATTGGGAAGGATAAGAAGTACACACACAGTAAAGTACAATTTCCCTTAACAGCACACAGAGATCGCAGTCAATCTGGGGTTGGTTTCTCCCTTTCCCTCCAGATCCCCAATAAGACTCCCCACTGGCACAGCTATAGGGTACAGGTCTCAGCCTAGTGGTCAAGCTAAAACCTCCAGCACCCTCTCTGTCCAACCACTGCTTCATGTCCCTGCCCAAGTAGCTGATACACACACACTTTGAGATATGAGTTATATACAGACACACAGACACTCCTGGGAAAGGCTGGCACAGGTTCTCCAGCTATGCCCCCTTCTCGCCCAGACTATAAGGTAGAAATCACTGCCACCTACCACTAATATCGGCTACTAATAAGGCCCTTACCAAAGGGTGCCCAATTTTAATAAACAATATTATCATTATCTAATTAGTAAGTATGACGAACAGCAAAGCTTATTGGAGTGGCTTGGACAGTATCACTATATACATGCAATGTACTCTAGACCTTAAATTCTCTCTACACAAAACAGCCACAGTTGAAAGGTTTAAAAATATTTAATAATAATAAATAAAAACACAAGACAAACCTCCTCAATTCAACACGGTGCTAGTCAAGAGTTCAGAAATCATAGAAAACTTTAAGACAATACTGTAGAATAGTCTGACATAGAAAACAGCTAGACTAAACTTACTATTTTCTATCTAAGAGAAACAATGTTCTAAATAACTTACATACATACAGGGCAAAGGCAGAGTACTGATGAGTAGATGTGTTGAGGTTCAGACAAAATCCAAAATGCTTTGATTCTGTCTCTGAGAAAGTCTTAAATTGATAATATATCACTGCTGACTCATTTTACAGTACATCATCTTTAACAGTTCGCTGGCTTCCAGGCTACCAGAAACTCTAAATTTACATTTCTTAGTTTTCTTAGTAAGCTTGCACCTGGACAGGAAGCTACAACAATAAAATACATTATACATGTAAAACCTTGCAATTAACTCTGGTCTCAAAACAACAGAAGGAATTCCTTCATCCAGACATTCTGTCTCCAAGCTTTGAGATCAAACAATGCTTGTCAGCTTTCTTCCAGCAGAGTGCACTGTGGTTACATTTTTGAAGCTCAGTACAACATATAGTTTAATCATAACATATAGTTATATTTTACATTTGTAAAACCTGCCTGTCGATTATATTAATATTTACAAATCACAGAGTTAGTTACAAGATTCTGTCTGGGCTGGAAGGCTTTCAGTTTTTCACATTTCTCCCCTCCCTGAGAACTCAAGCTAGTTTTTCAAGTGACCCTTGACGAACATTGCTTGAGAGGATTAGGTCTATCTGAGTATACCTTACCCATTCCCTGTCCTGAGAGCCCGTCTGCGTTGACACTGCTAATACCACTGTGGTGCTGCACTTACACATATGCTTGCAACACTAGGCTCTATCTAGCAACTTAGTATTTTGCTGGCTAGCTCAATGTAACCATATGAGGGGATTGTGACCTGTAACTACAGTGAATTTCCTTCCATACAGATATGGCTGAAGTTTGTGCAGTACCCACACTATGGCTAGACATTCCTTTTCTACAGCTGCATAGCATTCCTTCCTGTGTTGAAGCCTATGACTGAGATAAACTACTAGGTGCTCTTCTCCCTCTGAAGAAATCTGACTAAGTACAGCCCCCACCCCATGGTTCGAAGCATCCACCTCCACAACAAATCCTTTGATGTAATCTGGACTGGCTAGCACAGGGGGTCCCCCCAAACCTTCTTTAAGCTTCTGGAATGCCTGCTCACATATTGTGGTCCACACTATCTTATCTGGCCTGTTTTTCCTTGACAGATCTGTGAGGGGAGCAGCTATGGTACTACAACTGGGGATGAACTTTTGGTACCACCCTGCTGTCCCTGATAATGTTCTCACCTGTTTTTTGGTAACAGGTGCAGGCCATGCCTGAATGGCTTCCACTTTGGCAGGTTCTGGCCTGATCTTACCACTCCCCACTCTATGTCCCAGGTAGGAGACCTCTGCCATACCCACCTGACATTTGCTGGGCTTAATGCTCAACCCTGCCCTCTGCAGTCTGCTCAGCACCTCCCTGACATGCTGACAGTGCTTTTGCCAGGAATGGCTGTAGATGGCAATATCATCTAGGTAAGCAAGGGCAAACCTTCCTGCTCTTGCTAGGATATGATCTACCAGCCTATGGAAAGTCGCTGGGGCATTTTTCATTCCAAAGGGCAACTTTGTGAACTCATACAAGTTAAAAGGAGTCACAAAGGCTGACCTTTCTCTAGCACTGGGAGTCAAGGGCACCTGCCAGTAACCCTTGGTAAGATCAATGGTTGTAAGATACTTAGCCCCAGCCAGCTGCTCTAGGGCCTCATCTGTCCTAGGCATGGGGTAAACATCTGCCTCTAACTATTTAATTTCCTGTAGTCCACACAGAACCTGGTGCTGTCATCCTTCTTTGGCACAAGCAACACTGGGGAGGCCCAGGGGACTGTTGGACTCTTGAATTACCCCTAGTTCCAACATTTCCTGTATCTACTCCCTCAGAGTCTGTTTGACTCTCTCAGGCACCCTATAAGGGGCCTGCCTAATAGGCTTTTGGCATCCTGCATCCACCTGATGCTGCACCAGGTGGATGCACCCTGGTTTCACAGGGAACATGTCCCCAATCTCCTGTAACACTACTTGGATTTCTCAAACCTGGGTAGCAGACAGCAGCTGGGACATTGCTACCCCTTCCACTGAGGTGTCAGTCTCAGCCTCACTGAGGAGATCAGTCACCAGATCTCCCTCAGACTCCTCCTGCAATCCACTGCAAATACTCAGCACAAGGGCATCCCTATCATAATAAGGTTTAATTACGTTAACATGGTACAATTTGTGCCCCTGCCTCCTGCCTAGCAGTTCTACCACGTAGTTAACATCATTTACCTTGCTTACCACCTTGTGGGGTCCCTCCCAGGCTGCTTGCAGCTTGTTGTGTCTGACAGGAATGAGAACCATTACCTGCTGCCCTACAGCATACTCTCTAGCTCGGGCATTCCTGTCATACCAGACCTTTTTCTGTTGTTGGGCTTCTGCCAGGTTCTCCGGGGGCCAGGCCCATGAGTTCCCTGAGCCTTGTCCTGAGGTTTAGGACATATGCCACAACAGACTCCTTGTGAGATTCACTCTCACCTTCCCACTCATCTCAAATTAAATCTAGAGGTCGTCTCACCCTATGCCCATACAGCAACTCAAAGGGTGAAAAAAAATGTGGATTCCTGGGGAACCACTCTGTAAGCAAACAGATGAGGCAAATATTTGTCCCACTCCCTCAAACTGGTCTGCAGATGCTCATAGCATGGACTTGATTGTAGAGATTAACCTCTCAACAAGACCATTATTCTGGGGATGGTAGGGGGTTGTCATCAGGTGCTTCACCCCACAGTACATCCACAGACAAGTCAGCAGGTCTGACATGAAATTGGCATCTCTGTGAGTCAGTATTTCTTTTTGGAAACCTACCCTGTTGAAAATCTCTAACAAAGCATTTGCCACCTTTTCTGCCTCAATGGAGGACAAAGGCACCTCCTCAGGGTATCTTGTAGTATAATATACTACCACTAAGATATACTTTTTCCCAGTGGAACTTGGGGCACTCAGAGGCCCCACAATATGCATACATACCTTCTGAAATAGCTCCTCAATCACAGACAAAGGCATCAAAGGAGCTCTCAACTTGTCTCCTGCCTTGCCTACCTTTTGGCACTGCTCACAGGTCCTGCGGTACCTTGTGACATCTCTGGAAATTCCAGGCCGATAGAAGTTCTACATGATACATCTCTTTGTACGTTTTATGCCCATATGACCTGCTAAATGAATATCATAGGCTATGGCTAGAAGTGCCAGAAGGTAGGCTCTAGGCACTACCAACTGCTGTATTCTCTCACCTTCTAGCCCTCCCTCAGGGGTCCACTCACTATACAGCAACCCTTTATCCCAGTATACAGATTCCCCCTCCCCTTGAGAATCAGGTGCCTCATTAGTTACCTGCATCAGGCCTTGCAATGTAGGGTCTGAGAGCTGAGCCTGTCTTAACCCTCTCTTTGTAACACTTTCTAGCTTCCCTTCCACAGGAAGTACGGCATCCTCTGACAGTGGTGCCTCACTGTCAGCGTGGGTACTACTACACATCTCTATCTTTGCAGTCACTCTGTCCAAGGAAACATCGGTACCCACAAGCAGCTGTGGCTCACCTCCAGTCTCACTGCTACAGGGAAGCTCCTTCCCTGAAGTAACCACCTTATCAATCCTGGCTGCAAGTATGTGGTCTGTCTGGGTCTCCCCCAAGCTACCAGACCCACGTGCTTGTGTCGAAGCCTGAATGCATGTAACTGCATAAACACATGGCACTGCCTCATCAAAATCTTTCCTTAACAGGGCATCTGCAGGATGGTAGTTTGGTACCCCTGTTGTCTCACGGCAACCTACTGTTGGCATTTTGTCCTTCCCACTTGCTGACTCCCTCACCTCTTTTTCCCCACCTTGCCTCTGTGGACATCTGTATACCACATGGCCCCACTGGTTGCACTCAAAACATTTAACCACAGGTCCTGGATATGTACCTGGACCACATGGCCCCACTGGTTGCATTCAAAACATTTAACCCTAGGTCCTGGACGTGTACCTGGACTATTGGCTTCCCCTGCTACTGGCAGATTCTGTTGGGGCAGTCTGTGCTGCCTACCATGGGTTCCTTTAAACCTATGAGTAGTACTGGGGGTCCCTTTCCTGTGCATTGATGCCCTGTTTTCTAGGTATAGGTCTCCCTTCTTCCCCAACTCATCTGAAGTAGCACATTGTCTATAGCTAACCAGATTCTCATGTCCTCAGGCAAAGTGCTAAGGGCTTGTTCCCTCACCAAAAGGTCTGCCAGCCCTTCAAAAGTAGAGACCTGACATCCACTCACCCACCTATGAAAATAAGTGCTCAGCTCAGCAACATATTCACACACACCTTCTTTTGCCTTGTGTCTATGCTCACAAAACATTTTCCTATAAGTTTCAGGTATTAGCTTAAACAATTCTAACAAACAATTCTTTACAGCGTTATAATCAAAAAAAAATGTGATCAAATAATTTAGACAGCACAATTACAGCTTTATCATGGAGTAAGAGGGTCAGGAACCATATCCAAAGCCTTTGGTCAACATCATACTGTTTACATACCCTCTCAAACATATGAATGAAACTGTCAAAATTATCACCTTCTAAACTACAGAAGAGATTTACTGACCTTTTGTGCTTCTGGGGTCTGGTTACTCCTTTCCCCATTACCTCCATGACTTTGGCAAAGAGTCAGCATCTCCTTTTCATGCTGCTTCTGCCTCTCCGTTTCCTCAGCTTCCAGGCATAGCACTTTCTCATTCTCCTCTTCCTGCAGACATCTCAGTCTCTCTGTTGCTTCTGTGTCCAAACGCCTGGCCTCCAACTCAAGTCTCTTTAGCTCAAGATGGATGTCCTCTGCAGAACGGTTGAGCTGTCCATTCTCTGAGTGCTGTACATCTCCACAGCCAGTCTGATCGTCCTCCTGATTGCTGTTTTCTGATGCAGCTGTGACCAAAGCTGCAATCATGTCTGCCTTAGTCAGGTTTCCATGCACTAGTCCCATAGCCTTGCACATCTCAGCCAACTGGGTCCTTGTCAACTTGTCATACTCCTCTGCTGACATGCTTGCCTGCTCTCCCTGACTAACTAAGCTAACAAAAGAAATAAAACAATTGTGATCTCTGAATATTCACTGCGTGGCTGATTTAGAGTACAAAACACCTTCAGTGATCACTGTACACAAGCTACAGGAATAGGTTCATAGGTTCATACTAGGCTATCTGCCCTAGGGCATTTACAAGCCTAGCCCAGAGTTTTGTGGCTTTCGCCACCCCTTTAGTTTGAAGGATACTATGCCCATTATTTTGCTGTGCCTCTGTCAAGCAGTGACACCGAGGTTATCCCTGGGGTATACCTGCGATCTCCCATCCATTGGTCAAGATTCCTCTTGAACATGGCCAGCGAGGTGCTCTGCCTCACATGTACCGGGATTTTGTTCCACAGCATAGGGAGTCTCTGGGTGATGAATCTGTCCCTCCAGCACGTCCTATTAATAGCTGTGTTGAGGTTTAAGTCACTTGCCCTTGTAGTTCTGATGGATTTAGATTTTTTGAGGTGAAGCATGCTCATTAATTCCGGGTTGGACATGGCCTTGTATGTCAAGCACAGGTCACCTCTGAGCAGACGGTAAGCGACTGAATAGAGCTGGAGTTCCTTCAGTCGGGCAGCATAAGACATATTTTTGAGACCCTTTATCCTTTTGGTGAGGAACTTTTGGGGCCTTTCCAATTGCTGCAAGTGTCGGGTCAGGTACATTCCGAATGGGGCATTGTACTCAATCATTGGTCTGATGAGTGATGAGTACAGGGGAACGATGAACTCCCTTGATCTAGATGTGAATCCCTTCATGATCAGGTGGGCAATGTAGAAGGTCTTCCTAACTACTTTGGCAACGTGAGTGTCAAATGAAAGGTTACGGTCAACCTGGGTTCCCAGATCCCTGATAACCTCTTCTGTGCTTAGTGGATTGCCACCTATACGGTAACTAGGGGTAACCTTGTTTTTCCCGAAGGGTATGACTATGCATTTTTTGGCGTTTAACTTTAGGCCATGGTTCTGGCACCAGTTATCCGTTTCTATGAGACCCTTCTGAAGGATGTCTGTGTCAGATGGGTTTTCAACTATGGTGCCCAGTTTGCAGTCATCTGCAAACTTTGTCAGCCATAATCCTCCTGTATTTGCTTGTACTTCTGAAAAGTAGATGCCGAACAAAAGTGGGCCCAGGACTGAGCCCTGTGGGACACCACTTGTGACAGGCCTGGAGTCTGACATGGCGCCAGCAACTCTGACCCTGTGGGTTCTGTCACTTAACCAGTTTGCAACCCATCTAGTGACGTATGGGTTTACATTTAAGCTGGTGAGTTTTTCAATGATCCCCGAGTGGGGTATTGTGTCGAAAGCCTTTGCCAGGTCAAGGTAGGCTGTGTGGACTGCCTTGCCCTCGTCAATGGCCTTGGTGACTGTTTCGAAGAAGTCAACCAGGTTTAAAAGGCATGATCTGCCCTTGACAAAGCCAAACTGGGTTGGATCCAAAGTCTGCAAGTCCCCTATGTCTTTATTTATGAGTTCCATTATGATCCTCTCCATAGCTTTGCAGACCAGGCTTGTCAGGCTGATGGGACGCTAGTTTCCGGGGTCGGTGGAGGCACCTCCTTTATGAAGTGGGACCACCGCTGCCGTACGCCACTCCTTGGGTACGTATCCTGAGGTGAGGCTAAGATTAAACAGCTGCCCTAGCTGCGGGTTTAATTCCTCATTGGGTTCGTGGAGCACACAACCGGGGACACCATTTGGTCCCATGGATGCTGTGTTTTTCGCCTTGGAGAGGGCAGTTCTCACCTGAGCATTTGAGATGTTTGGGGGACTACAATCCTCTGGTATAGATATCTCTCCTTTTGGGGGGGGGGGGGATTTGCACTGAACCTGTCAGCCAGTATGTTGGCAATGTCTGTAGGTTCAGTGATTTTTACGTCATTTTGAACTAATTCTGAGCATATCTGGGAGTTTCCTCCCAGGTTTCTAACATAGCTAAAAAAGGCTTTATGATTGTCTTTTGAGTCCTTAGCGATTTTTCTCTCAAAATTTGCCTTGGATGCTTTTATGAGAGATCTCAGTTTTTTACTTATAATGATCAGGGGTGTCTTCCCTTTTACGGATTTTGCTCTATCTTGCAGTAGCTTCTTCCTTTTGTTGTACAACTTGTTTATGGCTGGGGTCCACCAGACTGGACGCTTGCCTTTGGTACAAAGTGTCTTTGTTTTGTTTGGGATTGCCTGGTCCATGCAGTCCTGGAGGCGCTGGTAGAAGGCATTTGTAAGTGATTCAGCGGTTTGAGTAATGGTTTCCGCTGGCTCGGGGGCCTTGAAAGAGACCACACCAGTCTTTAGGAGTGTGAAGTCGGCTTCTGAGAAGTTCTTCACTGTGGTCTTTTTTATCTGGGGTGGGGGTGGGATGTGGACTTCCAGTGAGATTAGTTTATGATCTGATCTCACCAATGATGGGTATACTTCTGGTATTGAACATTGTGACCCCATGTTTGTGATGATGAGATCTAGTATGTTCTCTCCTCTTGTGGGGATGGTGACTAGTTGTTCCATGGCATTATGAACTCTAGGAACCTTTGGGCTAGAGTGTTGGGGCTTGAGTAGTGATCCCAGTCTATGTTTGGATAGTTGAAATCACCCAGTATGATAGTGTTTGGAGATATATTTATCCCCTCCAGTGTTTTCAGGAAAGCTGTGTGAGGTTCCTGAGTTTGAGAGGGTGGCCTGTAGCAAGCTACAAATTGCAGTGCAGTCTTGCCTATGGTTAACTCACTATCACTTGCCTACGGTTAATTCACTATCTGCACCACTACAAGCCAATTAGTATGTGACGTAGCTAACTCACCACTATCAAACAATTAATGTTTGATGTGGACATCCCACCACTGCCACCAATTAATATGTGAGGCTCGTGCACTGACCCAGTAATCAAGGATTAGACGTACTAAGGCAGTAGCTGATAATAGTGGTTGGTGGGAGTGGATTACTACCTTATAGCCTGGACAGAAGGGGCATAGCTAGTGAACCCATGTCAGCCTTCCCCAGGAGTGTGTGGTTGCATATAAATCACATCTCTGGGCAGGGACACGAAGCACTGGTTGGACAGAGGGAGTGCTGGGAGGACTTGGCTTGGAACCCTGGCTAAAGACTTTATAGCTGTGCCAGTGGGAGTCTTAATGGGGATCTGGGGAGAAATGTAGAAACCCTTCCAATGTGGATGCTCCTCACTGGTGCTAGTGGTGATGATTGAGGCTCCTTGATTCAGTGCAAGGGTGTCACACTTGTCATAAGTTTGCCTTATCTATTTCTTGAGATCCTTCTCCAAAGACTTGTATTTTCGAAGAGATCTGCAGAAGTCTTGGCTGATGCTATAGTGCAGTGATGGCGAACCTATGACACACGTATCAAAGGTAACAAATGCCATGATGTTTTGGGTGAAACGTCAGCGATCACCAACACCCAAGTTACCAAAGACACTTTTACATTCATTGCTCATGTGAAGCTTACTGAATTATTTTGTGCCAACAGCTTTTGAAATGCCAAACCTAAAAGTTTCGCCATCACTGCTACGGTAGAACAAGGCAATGCATGTGCCTTCTTTTAACATGGGTATTCCTGGAGAGATTTCTGAACAATAACAGATTGTCTTAGGGGTGAATATGGTAAATTGTGAGCAACTGTTCATGTTGAACTCTGGGCCTAGGCAAAACATGCAATACACATTGAAATCTTTGTGTGGGATTTGCTTTCCATACTCTCATTATCAGACACCTGACAGACATAAAAACAAAATAATGCTGCATAAAGAAGTACTAGGCAAGCTGCTCTTCTGAAGGTAAAAATAAAACCCTGCACCTTGTGTCTGAGAGGCATGCACCTTAACCATCATACCAACCCACCCTTCTAAGCATAAACATTCTCCTGTGTGTTACTTAACTGCGACTCTGGAATCAGGCCAATATGCTGGACTAAGTTTACTGAGAACTGCAAACAATGATCATGAACAGTGTCTAGAAAAATCTGAAGATGTCATCGGCCAATGGTCTTTTCATACCACAGATATCCTGGCATCCATAAGGAGTCAGAAGTGGGTACAAGTGGAAAGCTATAGCTCTAGAAATGAAGTTCTTGCAGGGCAGGAACCCCAGAAGTGATTAACGCAACAGCAAATATGACGAAAATCTGTTTTTATAATTACGTAATTACTGACTACATGGACCTTTTTTTCAGCTGCACCTTTACCAATGATCAGCATTGACTAAACAGACTATCTAATAAGTAAGTTAAATATGTTATATACACTTGTGGTTTAAAGTCAATGGCAAAGTAAACTTTATTATCATCTAGATCAACACAGAGGAAAAAGTACACATCACTGCCCGAAATTTCAATACTCAGGCTCAAACCATATGCATGACAGTTTACAGAGGGAAGATAGATTAAATTAATAAAAAAAATAAATTAAATAAAAATAAAAAAATAAGAGAAAAAATTAAAGTAAAACAAAACTGAAAGCTCTGTTTTCATCAGAAACCCAACAAATACAACAGTAGGAATAGACTCAGTAAAAATATAAGGATACGCAGAAAAACAGTACTATAATAAATAAGAGGCACAAAACAGTGCATGAAGACAGGAAGGACTGGTGAAGTCTACAAAATGCAAAGGAAAGGAATTAATAATAAAAATCAAAAGTTTGTGTAGTTACTTAGCGACACTCTCTGCAGTACTTCATTTCTGGAGATCTGAACTCAACAAGGACTCAAGATGGGGACACTTATCACACACAATATTAAAAGAAAAATAAAAAAAAAACAAAAGAAAGAAGAGAAAGTTGGGATCAAAGCATAAACGAAGTCTGATAAGATAGTATCTTTCAAAAAAAAAATCAGAAAAAAACAAGAAAACAATTTGGCCACAAAATAAGAAAGGTCTCAAGGTCAGTGTGATAAAGCAGTTTTATTTGTTTTACACATACTATCACTGGGGAGGGAAGGGGCCTTAAACACAAGATGATCGCCCCAGAAGTGATAATTCATGGTAGGCATCATCACCATCATCATTAACTTCCTTCTCCCATTTTTCTACATGGGGATGTGGTGTCATGTTAACTGTAGCCATCTCTCTCAATTCAATGCCACACTCCTGTCTTCTTCGACACTCATGCCTGACTGTCGCAGATGATCTCTCACACAATACATCCAACGTCTTTGCTGGATGTCCTCATTTCCTCTTACCTTCTTCCTGTCTGTCCCAAATCTCCTTCACCAGCTTGTCTTCTGCTCTTCTGCACATGTGCCCAAACCACCATCTGTTCTTGTTGATCTTTTAACTGGAGCTACTTTGGCTTCTGCTCTTATCTCTAAATTTATTCGCCTGTCTCAATGCGTGCATCCTACCACCCATCTTAAGTACTTCATTTCCATCACCTCTAGCTTTCTCATTTGTTCTGCCTTTACTGCCCAGGTTTCTGTACCATACAGTAGTACTGGTTACACCACTGTTTTGTACACCTTACTTTATAGTTTCTTTGGCATTCTTGTCTCATATACTACACCTTTCACTCTACACCAGTTGGCTGCAGCTCCTCGGATTCTAGCTCTAACCTCCTCATTCAGGCCTTCCTTCTGCTTAATCACCCCTCCCAGATACTTGAAGCCATTAACCTGTTCCACTATCTTCCCTTCTATCTCAATTCTCAGCTTCTTCTAATGTCCTGCATTTGTTTCCATTACAGCTGTCTTAATTGTACTTACTTTCATCCCATATGCCTTCCGTTTTGCATTCCACTCCCCTATGGTAGGCATCCTAAGCTTACAAAAACACTGGGGCATTCTCATCTTTGTTGGCCGTATGCCATTGCATATCTGATGTGGAGTGGGGGTGGGGCCACTTCATTTGTTAAAGAAAAAAACATCTTATGGCTACAAGTATGATGCTATACTAGGGTGCTTCAATCTCCTCTTAGACGAGATGAAAAATTATCAGATTAGGTCCAGGATTTCAGGAGTGACTCCTAACTTAAGAGATTGAGGAAATGCAATAGCCGATGATGGTCTGCTGCATTGGGATCAAAAAAGTTATTTAAAAAAAACAGTAACAGCAGGTACACTGTGATGGACAGTAGCCCCAGCCAAGGTTAGTGTCTCTGCCTTGTACCCACTAAGAGCTCTGTGAGCCTGAAATGGATTAAAGAAGTAATCAGAAGTGAACAAATCAATGAAGGAATAAACAGTGGACCATTTAACAGTCAAACCTTGGATTCAGCTGGAATTATTTGGATTGTATTCTGGTCATGGAAGTAGTGCTCTATTTTTCAGCAGTGTTGAGAAGGGTTGTCAAAGTTTACTAATTCAGTCTACAGTTGTTAGAGGGACTTGAAAAAGCCTTATGGCTGTATGATCCTGCACATGTTGTAGGAAGTCTTGCAGGATTGCTGATGTATGCCATCAATCTTTTTATGAATGCAAAGAGAGCAATGTTCAAGTTTTTGACATCAGCTAGGGTTTATTCAAAACAGCTGCAATTCTACATCAAGAGTGTGACTTGTCACATCATCTGTTAGTGATATTTATACAAATAAGGAGAGATGCAAGTTTAAATGGCATCTGGATTTCATTTCATTACTGGTAGTTACTTAAATATAGACGAGCTTTGCAAAAACAAAAACAGAATATTTCTGAATGCAGCAGTCAAGATAAATACATTTAGTATACATCAGTAAGTATACACAATTAGAATTTCTAGTAATAACTCTATATACCCATTTTCAAAGGATCACCAATGTCACATCAAATTATTTTTATAATCTTAACAAATAATCGACTGGTTCTACTTCAGTGCTACACAGCATTACATTCACGTCTGACCCACAGCCCCTAGCCTTAAGTACGCAGTGTAATTTCAACATACAGCTCTGTATCACCACCTCATAGCACCACTCCTTAAAGATACAAAAATGAGTTATGGCTCACACTGCCCAAGTAACATCTTGTGTCTTCCTGCATATGTGCTTCTGCAGGTCCCATGTGAAGAACAACAGATTATGTGTAATGTTTTCCTCACACTGAGCAGAGAGAACATTTGGAATGACAGTCCCTAAGGAAGATTACCACTGATTTGTCAAGATTCCAGAGGCACAAAACCTTTACTTTTTTCCATCCTTGCTTGAAATGTGATGCATCACAGCATTTCAGCTGTTGCTCTCTGATTTAAACAGAAATCAGGTTCTCTTGCTCTGGTGCTCTGTTACAAAGCTGTTTCCATCCCATTTTATTAATTTCCAGCTCCTAGGATGTTATATGCAACCAAGTCAAAGGATCTAGCAATTACATGCCCAAAACTTTTAAGCGCAACTAAATTAAAAAATGTGTGTACTGAAGACAAGTTAGCGTTAAATGCTAAATGACTCATATGCTTTGCATACAGAGTTGTATTAAAGTTACAACTTTGAATCCATAGACTAGCATCATATACTGCTTCATGTATTTACTTGACCTGTAAGTGAAGAAACTCTTCACAGGATTCTAAAAGCTAACATCAACGGGAGTACATTAACTTCTTTCATGGATGCAAAGGCATAATTTAGAGACCCAAACAGCAACAGATGTCACTCTTTATAAATAATGACATAAAAATGAGAAAAATGATGATTTGGAGTCAAATATTTAAACATGCAGGTCTGTAATGTAGAATTTAAAAGATCATATAACATTTTTAATCACATAAACCACATTATCAACAGGCTTCTTATGTACTCAACAGGATGAATGACAACAGGATGAATGACAACAAAGGACATAATCAACTATTACATTATATGTGAATTAAGGCATGTAGTTTAAATTAATACCCATAACTGACTGCTGAATGGCATTTATTTTGTTTACGAGATGGTATAGAAAAAGAACATGTTTAATATTTGAAAGAAAAGTAGAAAAAAAAATAATTTCAGAGCTGTGCTTCCAAGTTCTAATTCTGTTGAAAGTCAATGACACCGTGATGGAGTTCTTTATAGCAATAACCCACGCCTGGGTGTGGGTAATGCTAAATTTAAAAGCCAACCGTGGGTAAATTTAGCATTACCCACACCCAGAAGTGGGTTATTGCTATTATACCATGACATTATTTAAGAAAAGAAACTATTACTTTTCTTAAATAATGGCATAGTATAATGCCTGTTTACTGCCCTTCCGCAGATGTCTGGCATCCGCGGCAGTTCTGATGTACTGCACGCCTGCGCAGTACATCAGAGTTGTAAAACGGAGAAAGCAAGATCTCCGTTGCTTTTTAGTGTTCGCTATGTAAAATGAGTTTAACAGCGCGCTACAGTTTTAAAATAAGCAACGGACATCTCCGTTGCTTATTTTAAAACTGTCTTGCTATGTTAAACTCATTTAACATAGCTTAAACACTAAAAAGCAACGGAGATCTTGCTTTCTCCGTTTAAACATTGTCTAAGCTATGTTAAATGGGTTTACCATAGCGAGACAGCTTTAAAATAAGCAACGGAGATCTCCGTTGCTTATTTTAAAGCTGTCTCGCTATGTTAAACCCATTTAACATAGCGTGACAGTGTTTTAAAAAAACGAGTTATACTAATGGAAAAAAGTCCGGGCAACCGGACCTTTTTCCATTAGTATAACTCGATTTACAACGGGCACGCTGGCCAATCACCGTGCACGTTTTGGGGGGATCATGGTATAATAGTTTATAGCTCACTGTGAAAACAGGTCGAATCCCTATGACATGGTGAAAATCTGATATTCTGAAGCAAAGTATTAAAACCGTTTTCAATGCTGAGACCATGCAGAATTTCAAGTTATTGTATTAAGAGAGAGAGAGACAGAATCTATTCACCACATAAAGAACCCAATAAACCCCCCAAAAGAAAAAAAATGAATACTGCATGTTAAGTTCACATTTATGGGATGGTGTAGTGCAGCAGCAGCAGAAAAAAAAAAAAACTAACTTCCACTTGTTAGTGCTGTACCCTGTAAGAAAAAAAAATAAAGACATGTAGGAGAATGAAAAAAATGTTACAATCATGCAAATACTATCAATTAAAAATCTGGCACCCCACTGTTTTATTATGTTTGAGTAATGATAGTTAAGACATAAAATGGAGTACTATGCTGCTCAATAAATATCGCTAATCAATGTTCTCCTCTCTTTACTTACTACCATTGTTCACTCACTGCTTTTCCCTTCGAGGGAAGATATGGAGGTTTCAGAAGTCACAAATTCAAGTCTATAACCAAGTATTTATGTTCAGACTTGCATATGATAAACTTTCTTTCCAGAATTATGCCTGAGGGGTGCTACATTTGTATATTATACAGTTAAACATCTACAGAAATCTAAACGGTGTAGTTTGAGTGCTTCTGGTGCAACAGAAGTAGTGTGGTTGTATACACACACACACACACACACACACACACACACACACACACACACACACACACACACACACACACAATACAGCTAGCATTCTTTACTTCTTTATTTACACACTTGAAAGAAAAGCAACTTCTATATGTAAAATAAAATATGCAACATGGCTGGTTAATAATAGACTCAGAAATTAATTATTGCATTCTTTAGTTAGACAAGAAGGGTGGCCATGGTGGTGCAGCGGTTAGTGTTGCCGTCTCACAGCATGAGGTTCTCCGGTTCAATTCTCGGCTGGGGGCCTTCTGTGCTGAGTCTGCATGTCCTCCCTGTGGTCGTGTGGGTTTCCTCCCGCATCCCAAAGACATGCAGTAGGTGGATTGGACACTCTAAATTGGCCCTAGGTGCGAGTATGTGTGCCTTCTGTGGAAGGCTGGGCACCGGGCTGGCAACTCGACACCATAAAACTCCACTGTCAATCCTGAGCAGACAGATGATCTGCTGTGGTGACCCCTAACTGGGAAAAGCCGAAAGAAGAAGATGATTATTATTTAGTCAGACAAGAAAACAAGTACAGAAACAGAAAATAACTGAGGAGACAGTTAAAATTGCAAGTTCAAACAGATTTGTTTGTCAATAAAAATCTGTAAATACAAAAATATGATAGATCACCAACAGGAGAGGTTTAAAGACACACGAGAATGGCAGCTCTCTTAAATAAACCTTAACTGATGGCAAAAGCATTAACATTGCTCTCAATGGATTCATAAAGAGTTAAGACTTCAAACTTGATAATAATGGTACAATTAAGGCTAAAGATTTACATGCTAGTGGTGTGGCACAATCCGCTATGCAATTTTGTTTAAACAGCAAATGTCCCAGGTTACAGATTTTGGGGTCAGAAAAATAAAGATACAAACAATTCTTTTCAAGTAGTCTTACCATTCATATAAGCAGAACAGAGACAGAAACAGTAGTTCAGTCCAGTGCCTCTACTAATGAAGCAGCTTGAAACTATCTAAACTTTTAATGCCAATTCCTGTACTACATTCCATTTAGTAAATCAACAGCTGACTTTATGGGAAATAAAATAAATAAATAAAGCACATTAGAAATACAATGCCTATGAGCACAGATTTGGAATCACCGCTGTATTCTGCTAACATGGTCATAGATTAAGACAGAGCTGACTGGCAGGAAAAATAAGGGTCAGTAACTCAAATGGGATTATTTAAATCCATTTCAGCTAGCATATTTTTCCAACAGTGGCTTACTACATGGGGAAAAAAATGCAGGTTTTCCATGGAAGCTTTACCCACTCATCTAGTCCTTGTGGAGAATATGATCCTAAAATCCTACTCTGTAGTATGGTAAACTTTGGAGAACACTGCATCTTTGCAACCATAAAAACTGCCAAAGCAATAGCTGATTACATAAGTGTAGAAAACAGATTTTTTTAATTTAAATATTCCCCAACTAATTTTAAGAGTAAACTGCTACTACATTTGTTGACTAGAAATCTAATCTAGGTGTTTCATTTTTTTTCCTTGCTCCCTGGTTAGGACCTAGTCTTATGGCAACACTATCTTCACTCAACTTGCCCATTCCTTTCAACGGAATGTGACCTCATTATTCCTGGGGAATGTGAGAGTCCTACAGCCTATTTTTTCCTGCCCAGGAATCACAATTGGTCCTCAATTCCCTGGCAAGCATCAAGGGGCAAGGAGCAGCTCAGCTTACTCATGTGGGGGTGGGGGGCAGCTACCTTGAGCCCTAAGCCATCAGAGAAGCATATCTCTGCATGCCAATTTCCTGTCAGTCACATATACTAAAGACAGTGCAGAAGGCTCAGTCAGCTCTGAACTTCACTAGATAAGCACCTATGCTTCTGCTAGGTATCATCCATGTGAGACAACAGCAATTGTTCTCTCCACTCTCCAGGGCTAGCTCATACAGCCACCTGAGAAGCTAACAGGATAGCCGTCAGCATGATCAGGGCTTTATCCCTTTATGCCTGAAGGCTCAAGGAATTTGATTTTGCCTAACTGACCAAGTACCGTGTAAAATATTTTATGATGTGCTATAGTATGTAATCCGGGCACCTTAATCTGAAGCAAGACTAAAATGATCCTTGTGATATACTGACTGGGACAGGAAGGAATGACGAGATTTTTTTTTTGTCATTTGACAGCTTGAACTCTGTTCTGAAGGTAGATACAAACCATGATATTACAGTGGTGTTGAATCCTATTCTCCTCAAATGGCTTATCCAGGAGTCTCCAAACTCCAGTCATGCAAGAAAGATGAGGTTCTTAAATCTGTAGATTACAGTCTGCTGAATGATGCTGACACTGTATGGCAATCAAGCCCGCCTACAAGCAGGGATCAACACGAGAAGCAGCCACTTATCCACAACTTGACTCCTCCTCCAGCTTTTCCTGATATTTCTGCAGTTTGTAAAAAGAAACTGCAATTCAAAGCTCTTTCTATCCATTATTATTGTATTTGTGTACCCACACTTTATAATTTCATTTCTCAGAGATCTGCAACACTGTTACAGCAGAAACAATACTAGTGTATGGGAAGCATGGCCAAGACATACTAATGTTCGGATAATTAAGGAAAGAACAACTTGCTAATTGCTAAGTACTAAGAACAGGTCACTGACAAGACGAAAATGCACTTTGATATCATATTACTTTGTTTCAAATGTTCACATATGTGTCAATGTTCGCAGTTTAAACCACAGTTTAAACTGGAAACTATTCAGTTATGTTGAAACCCTGGGTGAAATAAACTTTTTTTTACTAAAATAATAGTGCCTTAGACACACGGTAATTTACGAATACACCCCAGTGCAAGAACACCCAAATGTCAGCATTGCCAAACCATGCAGGAAACGGACCTGTGACCAGAGTACTCTTTCAGTGTAGTACATTTCATTTCATGTGCAGACCTGATGCACCATGCGAGTGCTACCAGTCAAACAATCCAAAACATACTTGTATTCTATTACTGCTGCCAGCTAATAGATTCTACAGCTCAAAATACATTATTCTGAGTTTCAGCAAGGTAGATACATTGTCAGACAGGGTTACACAAAACAATTTAATAGTACACATTCCATAGTTAATAAAAGCGCACACATTGCTAGGGACTAAACAGAAATAACTGTCATTTTTCACTTATCCATTAACTCTATCAAATACATAGTAAAAACATAACTGTCTATGTCATAATAGCTAGATGCAAAGCAAACAGGATGAATTTTGTAAGGTTTGGGAGTATGCATTTATAGTAGTTTTGATAGAAAACAGTGAGATACTGAAAAAAGATATCCCATCTCCCATGAAATACCAGTGACTTTGACATTCATAGATTCCAGTTTTATCTGCAATCTCTATCCTTTTTTTTTTCTGGGTGTGGGGGTTTACAATTTTCTTCTGTCTGCATGTGTCCTAAAGAGTCTTGAAAGGTTGTTACTTTTTATCCATTCTTGTCTCTCTCCAGCTACATTTTTAATCCGTGGATTCAAAATATACAGCAAACTAATAACAATGACAATCTGAAGCTCCAGGGTCCAGAATTAATAATTACAGTACTGTATTGTAGTACAAGACCAATTATGAAAACAGTGAGACTATGATGAACACAACTGTCATGAAATACTGTCTGCCACTTCCTAACACGGTGGTCCTTGATGGAGGTGTTGAAAATTAGTTGGCAACTACAGGCAGTAAGTTTGAGTAAGACACAGCAGCATTATTAGCAACCATTTTTAAACAAAAACACTGATTGTGTGTGTGTGTGTGTGTGTGTGTGTGTGTGTGTGTGTGTGTGTGTGTGTGCACGAAAATGTGGTCACCACTGACTCATGGCCAATTATACTACATCTCATGCGGTTCTGAAAAAGATGCAAGTTTGTAAACTCTGGCTTAGTTTTCTCCCAGTGATATTTGACAGAATTGTTGCTTTGCAATAGCCAAAAAGACAAGAGGAGGATAGCCCTCTGGTGTACAAAAATAAAAGTCATGTACTCACCATAACGTTCCATCTGTGTTGTCCATTTTCATTCTTCCTTAACGAATGGGTTTGGATCTGACTTGGCCACTTTCTTTAGATTCTAGAATCCGACTCTCAAGCTCCTCCCTTACCCACAATGTCACTGATCACTGTATTACCTAAGATCGAGTTTGCTTCCAATATACAATATCACAGGAAAAAAATTAAATTCAACATAGCCAAGACAGAACAGTGATAGCTGAAAGATCATGAGTTCAAACAGGAACAATGGTTCCTACAAAGAATTTTATTAGGTCACTCCCAAAGACATGGATAGAGGGAAGCTGAGGAAGAATGCAAATAGACAATACAGATGGAAAGTTATGCTGAGTACATAACTTTTATATCTGATGTCATTTTCATTCATCCCTCAACTAATGGGACAGAGTTCCTACCAACAATTACCTTGGGTGGTCCTCATGAAAAAAATAGTCAGGAGCACTGCAGAACCGAATAAGAAGTTATGTACCTACCATAACGTTCCATGTTAGTTGTCTTCTCTCGCCTTCTTTCTTGCTTGATGGGTTTGGAGCCGATCCTCGGCTCCGACTCGGCACTTGCTTTAGCTCGAGAACTCCTTTTACCAGCTCGAGGCAGCCCCATATCCCATGATGCAAGGCGGTAAGTACCCAGATCTCGTTAGTTGACAAAGGGCAATAACACCAAGCATAAAATACTTCCCAAAGGAAGAAGAAACTTACAGATGGAAAAAGGACCAGGTCTGAATGGTCTTTAGTATAATAGTTTCTTATACAAGGTCTGTCCAGGCCAGGGGGAAGGAGGGAGGGTCGCAAGAAAGAAGGCGAGAGAAGACAACTAACATGGAACGTTATGGTAGGTACATAACTTCTTAATGTTAAGTTGTCAATCTCGCCTTCATTCTTGCTTGATGGGACCGCGTCCCTAGCACCTCTATCCTGGGTGGCTCAATGGAACAAACTCTTGAGGACTGTAGAGCCAAAACTGGCTCTGTCCCTGGAGGCCAAGTCCAATTTGTAATGGGAAACAAAAGTGTGAGGAGTACAAAAGGAAGTCTAGCTTGAAAAGCTGTAGAAGTAGCTAAACTCCTAGTTGAATGTGCTTTAGGTTTTGAGCACAGCTGTTTTCCCGAGCGTATAAATTTCAGTGATGACCGAAGAAAGCCATCTGGACAAAGTCACTTTAGAAACAGGACGGCCTTTTTTATTATCCGCATAGGAAACAAACAGTTCATCAGATTTTCTAACTTTTTGTTCTGTCCAAATAATATCTAAGTTGACGGTGGACGCCAAGATAATGTAGCTTTTGTTCAGCTCTATCTGAATAGTTAGGAAAAATACAGGAGATCAATGGATTGATTCAGATTGTTCTTTGAAGCGACTTTAGGTAAAAAGGATGGATTAGTTCTCAAAGATACTCTGTCTTTGTGAAAAATCAAATAGGGGGGTCGAACCGAAAGAGCATGAAGTTCAGACACCCTCCTGGCAGATGTAATAGCCACTAGGAATAAAGTTTTCCAAGAAAGATATTTCAGGGAACAAGAAACAGCTGGCTCGAAGGGGGGAAGAATCAAGGATGTCAGCACTAAATTTAGATCCCATTGAGGAGGAGGATTCCTGATTGGAGGCTTTAGTAGGAAAATTCCTTTCAAGAAGGCCCTGCAGAGCCTATGGGACATAATATTATGATCTGCTATCCCGACATGAAAATTAGAAATAGCAGCCAATTGAACTCTGACTGTTGAAGAAGAAGAGCCTGCATGAAAAATCTCTGCTAAGAAGTCCAGAACTGCCTGAACAGGGGCAGTAAAAGGATCAATATTTTGGGCCTTAGCCCAATAAGAGAAACGTTCCATTTGCTTGTGTAAATCCTCCTGGTAGAGGATTTTAGTGAAGATACTATGATGTCTCTAACAGGGTTAGAGATCAAAGGAAGCCTGGCTAAGGAAGGAAGTGGAGCAACCATGCTGTGAGGTTGAGAGAGGGGATTGACCGGTGCAGCTGACCGGATTGGTGAATCAGTAGATCTGGCACTGGGTCCAGATGCCACGGCTGCACCAAAAGGTGATGATGGAGGAACGGGAACCAAACTTGTCGAGGCCAGTAAGGGGCAATGAGAATCAATTTGGCTCTCAAAACGGTAGCTTTCTGGATCACCTGAGGGATCAGAGGAAATGGAGGGAAGGCATAAAGAAGTCCCTGGGGCCAATCCTGGGTCAGAGCGTCTCTGGAAGGATGGCCTGATAGAGGGAAGAGGCTGAAGAAGTCTGGACATTTGCTGTTTTGGGGAGTAGCAAAAAGATCGCAACATGGACGACCCCATTCCAGAAAAATCTCTTCCGCTATAGATTGCTTGAGAGACCACTCGTGAGGCATGAGGATAGCTCTGCTCAATCTGTCCGCTATAACGTTGGTTTTCCCAGGGATATGCGTTGCTACCAGAAACCGATGAGAGGAGATCGCCCATTGCCAAAGTCTGAGCGCTTCTCGACACAAGGGGTAGGACTTGGTTCCGCCCTGTTTGTTGATATACCAAACTACAGACATGTTTGTCTGTGTGGACTGCAATTGTCCCTACGGGAAGAAAGTCGTTGAGGGCTTGCAACGTTAAAAGCACTGCTCTCATCTCCAGGACATTTATGTGCAGATGGTACTCGAACGGTTGCCACGTCCCATGAACCATCCTGCCCTGATAATGACCCCCCCCACCCGATCAGGGAGGCATCCGTGGTGACAGTGGCTATCGGGGACGGAGGTACAAAGCACCTGCCTTGGTGAACCTGAGACGATGTGATCCACCAAGCAAGATGTTCTTTGCATGTTTGTGTCACCAGAATCTGGTGACGCATTGGAAGTTGCTGGTATGACCACTGTGTGAACAGCATCCACTGAAGAAGGCGCATGTAGAATCGAGCCAGGGGAAGTGTAATGGCCGCAGCCATGAGACCTAATACCTTCAGAACCATTCTGGCCTGTATTTTCTTGCTGGCCAGAATGATCCTGACATGAGTCTGAATGTCTGAAACTCTTTGTTCTGTAAGGGTAGCTGACATCCGAACAGTGTTTAAGTTTGCGCCTATGAAGGTAATAGACTGGCAGGGCGATAAGGATGACTTTTCGAAGTTGATTGAGATGCCCAAATGAGAACAAAGGCCTATTGTGTAATCCCTGGCTTGTATAAGCTGATGCCTGGTGGTGGCTGACAGGAGCCAGTCGTCGAGATACGGAAACACCTGGAATCCTTGACGCCTCAGGTGAGCCGTAACCACTGCCATGCATTTGGTGAACACTCTGGGGCTGTAGTGAGACCAAAGGGCAGGGCTCTGAACTGGAAGTGACTGGACCCCAGCCGGAAGCGGAGAAATCTCCTGGAGCGCCTGTGAATTTTGATGTGATAGTACGCATCCTGAAGATCTATTGAGCACATCCAGTTGTCCTTCTGTAAGAAGGGCAGAATTGACTGAAGAGTGACCATTCGAATCTTGTCTTCTTGACAGACTTGTTGAGTCTGCTGAGATCCAATATTGGTCTCCAGTCTCCCGTCTTTTTGGGGACCAAAAGAACCTTGAGTAGATTCCGGCTCTGAATGGTCTATTGTAACTGGCTGAATGGCTCTTTTTGCAGTAGTTTTGCGATTTCTAACTCTGCAATGTCCCTTAGACCGGTGGTACATCTGGAAGGGAATTTGAGGGGAAAGGACTTTCCTCGAAAGGAATTATGTAACCCTTGGATATGATCGACTGTACCCATCTGTCTTGAGTGAGGGAATGCCAGGCTTCTGGGTACAGTGATAATCTTCCCGACTGCCTCCAAGGAGGGACAGCCGGGCAACACCTCAGGGATGCTGAAAGGGCTTGTCAGAGAGAGGCTCCCTGTTTCCCTGGTTCTTCGGACCCCTCTGCCTCTAGAGCTGCGCCTGTTATTGTTACCCCTCTGCCTCTAGGGGTAAACTGACCACGTGAATCCGGCGTGACTCCTTGGGATTTACGGAACCACATCTTCCCGCCTTCTGTCCTTTGGGATAAGGCCTAGAAGGGGTGGAAAAACGGACTCCAACAGCAGAAAGAGTCTTGCCGTCCTGCTCGCACCTGGTCAAGGTTTCTTCACCTGAGGGCCAAACAAAGCTGACCCATCAAAGGGAGAATTTGTGAAGGACGCCTAAAGGGATCCAAAAATCACATAGCCGCATCCAGGCTTGGCGCCTAAGAGCCACACCTGTGCCTGCGGCTCTACTCGCTCCATCCGCAGCATAAGATATTAGCCGCATGGAGGAGTTAACAACGGAATTGAGGGTTCCTAGCTGCGAAGCAATCTTATCTTGAGCTCCTGCAGCTGTAGGATCCTGAACTACTTCTCCCAGCTCCTTCAGGATATCCCTTTGGAGTCTGGTGAAGTGACATAGGTAATTCAGCTAACGATAGCAAAGGTCGCTGAGGAAAACATCCGCCACTGCACCTATCCATGGTCCTAGAGTCCTTATTAGGAGGATGGACGGGCACGGAAGGATCTGCAAGTTCCTTTTGGTGGCCGCAGCCACCACCATGGCATCAGCGGGACACCCTTGGTAAGGAATTGTTTGTCACTGGGCAGTGATAAATTTAGAAGGCCTCCTAGGGACTGGCTCTACAGAGTCAGGAGCTGCCCACGCCTTCGTGCAATAACCTGCATAAGGGGTCGAAGGCGGAGACACCCAGGAGGTGGAGGGCCGAGATCCAAACGCCTCTAGGTATACTGACTCATCCTCAGAGGGATTGTTGGTGGGCCAGTTTCCCTCTGTTTCAGAAGTTCTAGGATGTCTGAAGGAGACATCCTCAGAGGGGATCTAGGGATCCCTCTGACTCATCAAAGTCAGTATCCAAGTGACAGACTCGGGGAGTCTACATGCTTCCTCTTACAAGTCCTCTTCCTAGGAGGATCTCCAAACATCAGGAGAATCCTCGGAAGAGGGGAAATTCCCAATGGGGAAACCTGAGGTGGAGGATCTCTGGGTCCTGTAGCAAGAGAAGTGGCAGAGATGTCAACAGGTACTATAGAGGGAGGAGCTACGGGAACAGACTGCTGACTGATACCAGTGGCCAGTACACTCTTCATCACCTCGAATGCTCCCTCCCAGACAGGTCCGAGAGAACCCGCTCCAAGAGCTAGGAACCCAGGGACCACTGAAAGGGAAGTCTCCGAGGCAGATGTCGGAGCCGAGCTCACCAAGGCCGAGGCTCCAAGGGGAAGAGCGGGTTCGGACAAGGGTCCGATGCCACTCACCCTCGGAGGAGACCATGGAAGCCCGACCACCGAATCCCTCTAAGGAAGGTCTCAAGAGGAGATAAGAGTAGAGGCTGAAGGAACAGAAGGGGGTATCCGTCCTCCAGCCGTAGCAGTAACCATGCCCGAAGACTCCAACCCAAGCTCTGGAGTAGAGTTGAAGGAGGAACTGTAACGGGTGTGGACCAACAGTCGCCTGCTGAGACGGACTGTGTAACATTTGGGCCAGCACCTGTGACTTGAGTAATCTACTGACCACTCTCTCTAGGTCATGATCTGACAACCTGGATGACCTTGAAGATCGGCTCCGATGGCTCCGCCCGATAGAAGAGGTGAAGCCGAGCCGAAAGTATCGGCTCCAAGGAAGGAGACCTCGACCTCTTCCTGGAATGAGCCATCGGAGCCGATACTATAGATCCCGCCGAGCCGACTCGAGCCGACAGGAAGTTTCGATGTATCGCCCCCAGCCGGAGCCGATACAGCCACCAAAGTAACGGTGTCGGAGCCGATCGGAGCCGACACCGATGCCTGTGCCACATGGGTGTCGGAACCGATCGGAGCCGACATCGGCGGACAATACAGATTCGGCACCGATAGCCATCGGTGCCGAAAGCTTTGTCAAGCCAGAATCGGCTCCAGCCGAGCCGATCTCGACTCAGCACGAAGTCAGAGCGGAGGCCGCAGGCTTAGATACAGAAGCCTGGGCCTTGGCAGGTTTTGTTGATTTTGGTGGAGCCGACTTAGCCGGAGAGCCCTCCGGCTTAAGAAGGCCCCTAAGAATCAACTTATTACGCTCTCCTGCAGGACTATCTGGCTGAAGGAGTGACAAGAAGCACAGGAGTCCTGCAGGTGAAGAGGGCCCAGACAATACAGGCAAGAAGTGTGACCGCCTGTCAGAGACATCTTCTGACAGCACGAGTCACACTTCTTAAAACCTGAGACCCTCTCCTTTGACATGGTGCCGAAAAACACAACACACACACACACCAGTCAAAAATAACTTAAACAAAATACCAAGAGGTATTCTATAAAAAACCCACACACACACCCTAACAGGGGGGGGATGGGATAGGGAAAAAATTGACTAACAAAAAATTAAAGGAGACAGGGAATTTCTGTCAGAAAGGGTAGAAAAATAAACTTAAACTATCAATAAAGGAGTTTTAGACTAAAAAGGGGCTTAAATATCACAAATGTGAACAACTTACCAGGAGCTGGTAAAAAGAAGACCTCCCAAGCAAAGCGGCAAACGAGATCTGGGTACTTACCGCCTTGCATCATGGGATATGGGGCTGCCTCGAGCTGGTAAAAGGAGTTCTCGAGCTAAAGCAAGTGCCGAGGATCGGCTCCGAACCCATCAAGCAAGAATGAAGGCGAGATTGACAACTTAACATTGATGCTCTTTTCCTGGAGATGATGTCCAATTTGCAATGAGAAACAAAGGTATGAGCATTAGACCAAGTGGCAGCTGCAAAAATATCATCAATGAAAGCTCCAGCCCAAACAGCAGCTGTCGTAGCCATTGACCTGGTTGAATGTCCCTTCAGGCATTTTGGTACGGTTAGGCCTTTCAAGGAATAAACATGAGAAATACAATCTGTTATCTATTTTGCTACAGTAACCTTCAAAACTGTTTTTCCCATCTTGGTGCTGGAAAAGGAGAGAAACAACTGATCTATTTTTCTAAACACCTTGGTTCTATGTAGGCAAAAACAAAGTTGTCTATGCACAGCTAAGAGACAAAGGGTATATTCTCCTTTATTTTCAAAATTTGGAAAGAAAACTGGTAGGTTAATGACTTGATTAATGTTTGATTCAGAGGCCACTTAAGGTAGAAAGGAAGGATTAGTACCCAGGGTAACCCTATCCTTGTAAAAAATTAGATATGGTGGTTTTGCAGCGTGTGCTTGGAATTCTGAAACTTATCTAGCTGAAGTAATTGCCACCAAAAAGACAGTTTTCCAAGTGAAAAAACATAGGCGCCAGGAGCTGTTAAAGACTGGGGGGGGGGGGGGGTGACAGGGGCACTTAAGTGAACTAAAAAGGGAATTTTTTTATAACTATTTGCTACCACAACATAGGTTCACTTGGAGGACATTTTAAGCTTGGCCAATTCCCTTTTGGTGCTTGAATTAACATTTTCTAATTGATCTTAGCTATCCCCATGGCTGATAATTGTATATTAGCCCTAGAACAACTGTGATCATACCATAGCTAATTTAAGGGGGTCATGTAATGGATGCAGCATTTAGGAACTGCCTCTATCCATTAGTGGCATGAGGGGAAATCGTGGAGTACATTTACATTTTCTATTACCCATCCTTAGATCTAAGTTGCATTTGAATATGGATGGATGAGCTTTGCTTTATTTTTATGGATAGTCTGTTCCGGAACAGTGGTAGCCTCTGTGATATATATCCATCTCTCCACAACATTCAATTTAGATACCTGGACTGAGTATTTCTGATGCCATTTGACTTGCTGATGTTCAGTAGGTCCATCTGTATTATGTCAGAGAATGCTCTGTATGCCAAACCTGTCACCTCTAAGCACTCCGTAGGACACTGAGTATAGTAATAAATCTTTGAGGTGGTCAATGCAAGACCTATTGTTTAGGACTTGTATCCTTTTAGTAAGGTATCTCTGAAAGTATTCCAATTGCTGCATGGGGCTGGACAGATACATGCCAAAGTGGGCATTATACAAAATGACTGACATAATGACAGCTTTGTAAAGGGGGACAACAACAACTCTAGATCTAGTCATAATCAATTTTTTTATAAGCTGTGCAATATAGAAAGTCTTTCTTCTGACTCTGGGCACATGTTGTGCAAAAGTTAGGTCACTGTACACACAAATTCCCAAATGTCAAACAATTGGATCAGCTCTGAGAGGGCATTGTCATGATTTTGACACCAGTTATTATTTGGGACAAACCTTCCTGCATGATGGTTAAGTCATTTGGGGATTTGATAACTTATCCTAGCTTGCAGTCATCTCAGACTTAGCTGGCAAATGCTCTTTGGTATTTCCTTTCACTTTTTATATGTATATGCCAAACAGAAAACGTCTCAGCACCAAACTCTTGGGGACTCCATTGGTGACTGGTCTCTTCCCCTGCTGTTGATCTCCTACATCCTGTGAGCCAAGTTGGCAATGCAGCTGGTGATGTGTTTGCTCCTACATTATTCATCTTTTGTACTACACCTGAGTAGGGGATTGTGTCAAAAGGCTTGGCCAGGTCAAGGTAATGTGGTGTGAACTGTTTTACCTTCATCCATTGCTTTGGTAACTAGAGAAAAGCTTAAAATTTGCCCATGATTTTGAGCCTTTCACACTTTCCTCTGGACTGTTTTCAAACACATTTTTAGGGATATGCATACATGTATGCATTCCTTGATTCACCTTCCTGGTTGTATTAAATTATATTCCTTGTATAATACAGCACACTTGTTAGACTTAAGTTAGAGCGCATTTTAAATTTGTTTAAACATTTTTCCAGTAGGCAATGAAACAAAAATGCATTAAGCAATAATGACAAAACTGCCCTATTCAGAACATTTCCATCATAAAAGTCTATTTCTGCACACAACTGCATTTTAAATTTGTTGTTTTAACATTTTTCCAGTAGGCAATGAAGCAAAATGCATGCACCAATAATGACAAAACTGCCCCATTCAAAACATTTCCATGATAACAGTCTACTTCTACACACAATATATAAATACAGAATCACAGCAGAGTGTAAGCCATAGGCATGTTGCACAGCTTCTTGAACGTATTTTCAAATGGGGTGGGAGGGCAAAAAGCCAAAAACCAGGGACACATTTTAAACATTGTGTGTAGAATTTTGGAAAGTTGCTTGCATGACATGTTACCACCATGCATTTCACTGCCAAGTTTTGATCCCAGAACCTTGTGCAATACAGTCAGAGCAACATACCACTAAGCTAAACCAGCAGTTTCTTGAAAGACAGGAAGACAAACTTAAATGGCTATCATATCATTTAGTGAATTCAGTTCTCCCTTCTCACCATAGCTCTCAACCTCTTTGCACAAAAATACAGAACAAAACCAATAATGGGGGAATACAGCCCCAAAATAGGGACACATTTAAAACACTGATTTTATAACCTTAGATAATTGCTAGAAAAAAAAGGTACAGGGACACATTTCAAATACTGATTTTATAACCTTAGAAAATTGCTAGAATAAAAGGTTTTGTTTTACCACTCCTTCACAAGTGATGGTGGCTAGGGACCTTAGGCTCTTTTTACCTGTACCCAAGGTACAGGGTTTGAGCCTGAGTACCTCTAGCCACCAGATGTATCCTGCTGGGGGCATTTTCTCTCACACACACACACCTGCAACAATATACAGTGTACTCACTCTACAACAGACTCCATCCTCCGGTAGCATTTAGCTTCCGTTCCCGCTCCACTCTGCAATTAAATCATTACAGGCTTCCAGACGCTAATTCAACTGAGGCTACTGAGATTATATCCGTTTCTGCATTCCAGACGCTAACCCAACACAGGTTTGAATAAATCTGTGTTCCTGCTCGCCAAACAACCGGAAATGCGTGCGCTGATGTCATCGCCGTAGAGAAAAAGAAGGGGCAGAGGTATGGATGATCTGCAAAAATGGGGGGGCTCCCCTCCCCCCGCACTCTATGGTTCCGGCACCCATGATAAAAACTTAAGGCCTAATTCAGCTGAGGACTCAAACAGAGGATGTACTAAAGACTGTAATACCAAAGTCAGTTCCCAAGGTGGAGTGGGATCTCGAACTGGAGGTCTAAGCAAAAAGGTACCTTTTAGGAAGGCCTTGCACAACTTAAGTAAAACTAAAGAAGTCGTCTTATCATTGATGTGGTAGCTGAAGATGGCTACTAACTGTACTTTAATGGTAGAAAAACCTGTCCCGGTTTGAAAAATAGAGGCAAGGAAATCTAAAATAGCAGAGACTGGAGCAGCAAAAGGATCCAAGTCTCTCTGATGTGCCCACAAAGGAAATATTTTCTGTTTTGCTCTTACAAATCTTTCTGGTTGAAGGTTTGTGGGACAATGAAAGGATCTGATAACTGGAAAGGAAAGCCTGGAACATCTAGACATCACTGGAATTGGAGAAACCAAGCAGTCAGTTTAAAACCTGATATGTCTGGATGAGTCATCCTTGCAAGATGTGGCAGGAGATCTGGAGTGGGATCCAGTGTCCAAGGTGGACTTACTAGGTGAGGTCACAGAAAAGGGAACCATATCTGCCAAGGCCAGAAAGGTGCAATGAGGATTATTACTTTGCTTTTCAATCAACTGGCTTTCTGAAGAAATTTGTGTATTAGAGTAGGGGAGGGTAAGCATAAAGGAGAGAGAGGGCCAAAATATGGACTAGAGCATCCCTTGTGACTGTCCCTGAGAGGGAATTAGGGCAAAGAACATGCTGCATTTGTTATAGGGGGGGTAGAGCTGAACAGATCGCAGCACGGTTGACCCCATTTGTGGAAGATCATCTTTGCCACTAACTGATTGAGAGATCACTCGTGACGAGTCAGGGTGGTCCTGCTGAGCATGTCTGCTGATATGTTGGATTTCTTTGGTATGTATGTCGCTACTAGAAAGTGGTTGGAGGAGATTGCCTATTGCCAAACTCGCATTGCTTCTCGGCACAGGGGGTAAGATCTGGGTCAACCCTGTTTGTTGATGTACCAGACTACTGACATGTTGTCTGTCTGAACTGCAATAGTTCTTAGTGGAAGACAGCTCTGAAGAGCTTGCATACCTAAAAGCACCACTCTCATGTCTACAACATTTATATGCAAATTGGCCTCTTCTTGGAACCAAGTGCTTTGAACTGTGTGTCCCAAGTAATACCCCCCAGCCTAAATGGGAGGCATCCCTGGTTCCTTCTATGGAGGAACTTGGGAAAAGGGAATGAACTATCCTCTGGATATGAGTTTTTGTACCTGAGAATCTTGTGTGATGGCTGTCCAGGCTTTTGGGTGCAAGGATAAGCACTCCCCAACTGCCTCCTGAGAAGGACAGGTGGTTAACCTTTCAGGAGTGCTGAAAAGGCCTGTCTGAGAAAGAATCTTGAGAACCTTGATTCTGCATACCCCCTCTGCCACGAGGACAGAATCTCTCATTACAGTTACGTCTCCCTCTGCCTCTGGAGGAAACATTTCCAAGTAATTCTCAAAATTCTTGAGATTTTCTGCATCTGTATCACATCATCGAATACGTGAATATCGAATGCTTACATGAGCGAATATTCACGTACTCGAAAACGGTATTGTGGGGTGCTGTGCCCCCAACACCACCCGCTAAATATATATTCCTACTCCGAGATTGGACTACAGTGAAGAAAGGGCAAAAATCCCGATCTTCACTGTACCGCAAAAAAAATTCATAAACGTCGAGTACGTGAATATTCGCTCATGTGAGTGTTCAATATTCACGTATTCGATGAAGTGATACAGACCCGATTTTCTGAACTACGCTTTCGTACCGCTGTGTTGAGTCCTTGAAAAGGTTCTCTGCAGGGTAGAAAAGCAGATTCCCATGGCAGACAGGGTCTTTCCATTCTTCTCACTGTGGGAGAGCATCTCTCTCTAACTGTTGATCCAAATAAAGAAGATCCATCAAAGGGAGGACTGATGAATGATGCCTTAAAAGGTTCTGCAAAATCACACAACCACATCCACATATGTCTCCTAATGGCTATTCCTGAACTAGTAGCCCGTAAAGAACTTTCAGCTGTGTGTGAGATTAACCTCATGGACGTGTTAGTAATGGACTGTAGGGTGGAAAGTCGTGAGGAAAAGGACTTCTGCTCCTCTACAGACATGGAAGCTGGGGGAGAGTTTGAGAGTTCCTTGATTAAGTCCTTTGGTAACCTCATGAAATGTACCAAATAATTCAATGCCAGTAAAGCGAAGGGCCCTGATACATACACTCACTTCCCAAACCTGTCCAACACCCTAGACTACCTATTAGGTGGATGGACACAGGAGCTCTGCTCAGCTAACTCCTTCTTAGCAGCTGCCACAACAACCATGGCATCCACAGGGACACCCTTCGCCCAATGTAAACTGACAGGGCAATAAGAACCTTCTCTGTGTGCTTAGGGATCGGTTCTACACAGTGTGGTTCCTTCCATGTTCTGTGGGAGACCACATCTATCAGCTCATCCGCAGGTGTGGTAAAACAAGAAGTAGATGGTCCAGACCCGTGGGCTTCCAAGAACACTGATTCCTCCTGGGAAGGGGGATGGGCAGACCACAGACCAGCCACTATTTTGGCAAAGGATCTCTTAAGATGTCTCTGAATAAGACATCCTCAGGTGGAAATCTAGGAGCCCTCCCCCTTCATGAAAATCAGCGTTTTCTGTGAGGGATTCCTGTGGGGAATCCAGGTGCCTCCTCTTGCACGACCTCTTCCGAGGGACCTCCTCAGTGGAGTGCTCTGGGGAAGTGTCTGAAAAGACGGGAAGTACCCTGGTGGACTGGTGGAAACTACTTGGAAGCTCATCGGGGCTGGCTGTCCTTGAGGTGTAGGATGAGAGAATTCAGACACAGGATCCAAAGGTGGTTGAGGGCATGGATCCGAAGAAGGAAGGTTCGAAGCCCATCTAGGTAGAGACAACATCCTCTCCATCACCTCGAAAGCTGAGGACCAAGGAGATGCCAAGGGCAATCCTAGCAGAGCAGAAACTCTCAGATCAGGCAACCCCCGCAGCTCCTGATCCCTTGGATCCGAAGGGGGAATCTGAGCCGAGCAATCCAACACTGAAGCTCTGAGAGGAAATGACGGCTCTGAAAACTTCAGAGTTGAGGTCAACCCCTCAGACTCAGAGCCGCTGCTTTGGCTCCAACAGCCATCATGCTCCAACAGGATCGGAGCTGACAGGGTCAGGGAAGTCATCGGAGTCCAGGATGCTAGGACCTTTGAATCAGACAATTCAACTCTCAGGGCTCTAGGATCAGAGGATACCAAAACTACTGATTGGATCAGAGAAGGAGCATGTACAGGATGGAACGTAGATATAAGGTTCACAGTTCACGGATCCGACGGGAGATGTAGCTGGCAGAGCCCCCATCTGGATCTGTGTTCTGAGGAACTTCCTCGTCATTCTATCCACCTCCGACTCAGAAAGACTCTGGCAGGACGTGACAGAAGAGGAAGTGGATGGTGGCCTTGAAGACTTTTTCAGGGTCAATTTAGGAGATACCAGCTCCAAGGAAAATCTCAGAGAATGGAGCTGAGGTGACCTAGTACCTATAGGTATCGCATGGGTACCTTCACAGGAGGCTGAGAGGAAGGCACTGACTGAGGCAACTTAGATGAAAAGTGTTTCCTATGCTATTTAGCCTCTTTAGATTTCTGAGAGGGGGTTTGAGCCCCTGATGAAGATGTACCAGCAGGAGGAGTCAAAGTTTGAAGAAGTCCTTTGAGTATTAATTTCTTCCTGTGATCAGTTATCGCAATGGCATTAAAGGCCACCCAAACAAAGCAGGAGGTGTCCAGATCTTTTCCTGTAAATTAATAAAAGAAAACTATATGTAACATTGTTTTTAAACTTAAAGTTAGTTTGATAAGAAGCATTCTTTTGAAGCCCATTAAGAACCTTTGGAAATCATAAGCAGTATTCTTCTTGTTTCTGGATACTGCCAAGAGGGGAGTCTCAAAAGCAAGCAAGAGTGTCTGGCATACCTGGCCAATACACAACATTAATGTGTTTAGGGAATAGAGTGCTGAAAGGTGTAAGGATTGGAAAATGTCTGCCTTGACAGCTACTGGAGAACAGTCACAGTAGACGTTAATAAGCAATGAAGTGCCTCAGGTTTAATGTTGAGACCAGTCCTTCTTAATATATTTGTATCACATATATCAGGCTATTACTTGGTGTCACAGATAGCCCCCAAACAGGCCTGTGGTAGCTGACATCACAGACAGATATGAGCATCTATGGTTTAATGAAAAACAATGCAAAGTTATGTCTAAGAATATTAACTTTTGGAATGTAATGAATTCTAACTCTAATTTGAGCCACACCAATGTTACTGTTTCCCTTAGGCTGGATAACTAGATTATCCCCAGTCAGACTCAGAATACTGGCACTCAAAAGTTTTTCTAACAAAACCTCTATTTGTAAACATTGTCTTTCTATATACTTCATACTGTAAAGTCCCTATACGGAAAATACATGTTTTTATGTGTAGCAACTCTGCCTGTGACAAATTAGCCTAGATATGTACTACATGCTTTAAAGGAGGATCGGCTCCGAACCCATCAAGCAAGAATGAAGGCGAGATTGACAACTTAACATCGCTTACTTTCTAAATGACGCATTGTATTACTACAAAAGCTGGGAATAGTAGCCCTATCCCATCCTAGATACCTGTATGCTCATAAATAGTATAACAATAGGATTAAGCTGGATTTGATCATTCCAAATATATTTATACATAAATCCTGAAAATTATCAACAGTCACTTCACAAATCTTAAGTCACACAAGCATCCAAAGGTAGGTAAACCTGATTTAAAACTGTCACACATTATTGAAAAAACATTCTTATGACATCCAGTCTACAAATCTGCATACATGGGGGATGTAATGGATCCTTCCTGGAGCACCTCTTGACAATAAGTACGCTTACTCTGGAAAATGATTTATTGATACAAACAATGCCTTTTGTATTACCCAGTGCACAGTATATCCAGATTTGTCTGAAAGCCTTTTGGTTCTAAACCTTTATTACGCAAGAGGAAATCATGCAGGAGATTTAACAGCCAAGTCACATAGAGAAAAAGCAATTTAGGCAGCACTTGCCTTGTAAAATGTTTATAATAAACATTTTATTTAGAACAGTTATGCCATATGAGCAACAAATATTTGAATAAAAAACATTTACATCAAAGTTGCAGTATCAGGACAAAATCAAACCTAGCAAATTAGTGTGTAACAGTCAAAACACTGACTAAATATATTCGTAAAAAACGAAGAAGAAAATCTGAAAGGCTAACTGATCATTACATTTAGTTAATACCAAAGGAATTCTGTTTCAAACTAAAAGGCATGACCTTTCAATGATGAATGTTACGGTATGTGACTGCAGTAAGTGTACATCACAAGTTACTATGGTGGCTGGTCTCTGCCAGCCTTTTAGGCAGTTGAAAGCCTGGGAAGCATGAGGGTAGGAAGCTTTGTCATCACTAATGCTCAGAAGGGAGCTGCAAACATTAAAAACACTATGGTACAATAAAAAGTATGTGTGCGGTGAGTGAGTCCGTATGTATACATGTGTAAATAACCTGTTTGGTGATAGTGGTCATTCCATCTAACTATGGTCAGACTTATTTAAATTTGTGCACTTTTACTGTCATCATAATAGTATTTTACAGAATGTACCCTTTCCTCAGTATTATTATTTATCCAAGAAATATTACACAAGTTGAGCCAATCATTGTAAAAGAGCACTTAAATGTTTTTACTTTTTTAAAAAAGTACAGTTGCGGCAGTTCAGCTCCTGCTACTTTCCTGATCACAGACACACACACAAAATGATGTCATTAGATTACCCACAGACAAGCCTTAAACAAATGCAAATAAGGGCAGCAACATTGTGGGTGACAAAGCTCAGTTAACTTTTTTTTTTCATTTTTAGATATTCAGTCATTTCACATGTTGCATACTAACTTGGAGTAGTGACAGATATGGAAATTGTATATATATATATATATATATATATATATATATATATATATATATATATATACACACACACACACACACACACACATATATACACACATGCATATACGGGTTCCTATTATATTATCGAATTGCTGAAACTTCGAAACTGTAAACCTCAAACACAGTTAATCGAAATTTCAGCAATTCGAACTAAAAAAAAAAAAAAAGGTCAACAGTTAAAGCCCCCTGTACCCCCCACCCCCAGTCTTTAAATATACCAACTCCGAGATCGCACTGTGGTGCAGTAAAGGTAAATATTCCCTTTCCATACTACAGAGCGATCTCAGAGTTGGTATATTTAAAGAGCGGGGGTGTGGGGTGTGCAGGGCGGCTTGCCCCCTGCTTACAACAGTTGATTTATTTTTTCTGGTTTTGTTAATGTTTTTTTTATGTATTCGAAATTATGAAACATCGAACATACAAGTTCAATCTTATAGTGTTCGATGTTTCATGATTTCGATAAAGTAATAGGAAAGTACAGTTGTGTACACTTACCATAAATGTAGATGTTCGAGTGTATTCACTGTTGCAGTCATTACATTTGGATAATCTGCTGGCAGGTTGCCCTCAGTTGGCCTGAATTCCAAAGTCTTGGGACCTGCGTCGGTTGCCGCCTTCTCTTCCATGACGTCAGGTCATCAGGGGTATAAAACATGCAGCCAACACAATTTTCTTTAGTTTTTCTTGCCCCTGATGTCAGGTGCCCCCAAAAAGGTAGCAATATTTATATATATATATATATATATATATATATATATATATATATATATACATGCATCAATATAAATTTTACCTTCATCTACAAGCAAATAGGTTGTAGAAGATAGAGAAGGAAAGATAAAATGTAGAATGACAGGGGGATGGGCAGGAGGGTAACCTGGACTGCAACAGTGAATACACTTGAACATCTACATTTATGGTAAGTGTACAAAACTGTACTATGTTCTTCGTGTTTTACTGTTGCAGTCATTACATTTGGGTAGAATCCCAAAGCTATGGCTGGGAGGCTGGAGCTAAATAGCATTAGGTGCGGCTATAAGCCCTGCAGCACTGCAGTGGCAAAGCCTGCCCTGGACTTAGAGTAGAGAGGCAAATGGTAATGCTTTGTAAATGTATGAACAGAAATCCAAGTAGCAGCCTCTAGAATGCCTTTGGCTGGTACTCCTCTGAGAAAGGCTGCTGAAGTAGCTGCAGCTCTGGTGGAATGAGACCTAATGCCCTTGGGCACAGGTTTACCATGGTATAAGTAGCAGAAACGGATGCAGTGGCTTGTCTGCTTTGAAATAGCCTTTCCTTATGATCCTGCAGCATTTGACACTAGTAATTGCTCAGTTTTTCTTAGAGCTTTAGTCCTGCTCAAGTAGAATCTTAGCTGTCTGTGTACGGCCAAGGAATGCAGAATTCTCTCCCCTTTGTTCTGTGGATTTGGATAAAAAGGTGGCAGGTGAATTGTTTGGTTAAGAGCCACACTGGAAACCACCTTAGGCATAAAAGTAGGATTTGTCCTCAGAGACACCCTGTCTGGGTAAAATATGATAAAAGGCTCTAAAGCCATGAGGCCTGTAGCTCTGAAACTCTTCTTGCTAAAGTAATTGCTAGTAGCAGAGCTGTCTTCCATGATAAGAACTTTATATCAGTGGTAGCAGCTGGTTCAAATGGAGGCAGGGTGAGCTTTTCCAACACATAGTTGAGGTCCCATGCAGGTAATGGTGATCTTCTAGGAGGCCTTACATTTTTGGCTCCTCTAAGATTCTGCTTTAGTAAAGGATGAGAAAAGATTGGTGCCTCTGTATTGTAATGAGCCGAAATGGCAGAGGCATGGATCTTGATTGATGAGAAAGATGGGCCTTTGTCAAGCATCTCAGTTAAGTATTGTAATATCTGAGGAATATGTGGTTCTGCTGTATCAGTTCCTTGTGCTTGATTCCAAGCACAGAATCTCTTCCATTGGTCAGCATAAGATTTTCTAGTACTAGGCCTTCTGGCTTCCAAAATGACATCCATCACAGCTTTACTGAGAGGTGTCATTTGTATGATTACATGATTAGCCATGCTGCCAGGTTCAGGGTCTGTAGTTGATTGTGCAGGATCTGATTGTTTTGCTGGGACAGTAGTTGTGGTCTTTGAGGCAAGGTCCAAGCTGGGTATTGAGACAAGTTCCTTAGGACTGGGTACCAGTATTGGCGGGGCCAGTCCAGGGCAATTAATATCATCTTCGGCTTCTCTTGTCTGACCTTTAGGAGGACTTGGGGTAGAAGAAGCAGAGGAGGAAACGCGTAAACTGACAGGTTTTTCCAATTGAAGGATAGGGCGTCCACTTTCCATGCTTGTCTGTGATTAGTCCTTGTGCAGAATCCTTTCAATTGATAATTTTGAGGAGAGGCAAATAGATCTATGCCTGGGCTACCCCATTTCTCTGTTATCATGCTGAAGACTTGTGGATTTAGTTTCCACTCCTGAGGATCCATAAGGTTTCTGCTTAAATCGTCTGCCAGAGTGTTTTGTTTTCCTGGCAGGAATAGAGCTTGAAGATGTATTTGGTAGGTCAAAGCTGTGTCCCACAGTGCCATGGCTAATCTGCAAAGGGGGTATGAGTGTGTGCCCCCTTGCTTGTTTATATACCACATGACTGTGGTATTGTCCGTCTTCATCAGTAGTTGTCCTGGATGAAGTAAGTCCTTGAAGGCTGTTAGGGCATTTTGAACAGCTAGCATCTCTTTCTGGTTGATATGTAGATGCATTTGTTTTGGTGCTCATATGCCATGAATGCATCTTCCCGCCACGTGGGCCCCCCAGGCATAATCTGATGAGTCTGTTGTTAAGGTTTGGCTGGCAGGGGGTAGAGTGAAGAGCCATCCCATGTTTTGGTGAAGGCCTCTGCCCACCATAGAAACTCCTGCTGCAGGCAGGGAATGAGAGGAATCATTGTTTCCAGACTGTGTGAATGTTGACTCCATAAACTTTTTCGGTACCATTGAAGTTTCCTCATATGCAGTCTTGCATATGGAATTAGTAGGATGCAGGATGCCATGAAGCCCAGAGCCTGCAGAATTTGTCTTGCAGAAGACTGGGTTTTTGTTGCCATCAGTTTGAAGTAAGTAGTCAGTTGCCTTTGTTTCTCTGGTGTCCGGTAAGCCATCTGGGCAGTTGTATTCAAGCTTGCACCCAGGAATGTTATCTTTTGAAAGGGTACCAGTTGTGATGATTTCTTTTCATTTACTGTGTACCCTAGGCATGTTAGAAGCCTTTTCACAAACGCCAGGTGTCGTAGAAGAGTGTCCTTGTTCTCTGCCTGAATGAGACAGTCGTCCAAGGATATATTTGTATACTCGTCTGCAAAATGCAATTACTGGTGCCAGACACTTTGTAAAGACCCTGGGCGCAGTAGATAAGCCAAAGGGCAGTGCAGAGAATTGGTAATGCATTAAGCCAGCCTTGAATCTGAGGTATCTTCTGCATGACTGTCTTACTGGGACATGCAAGTATGCCTCTTTTAGGTCTAAAGTCACCAGCCAAGCATTCTTGCCCAGCATGGGCAGAAGCTGCTGCAAAGTGAGTATTTTGAATTTTGGAATGTCCAGGTATGTGTTCAAAATCGATAAATCCAGTATTGGTCGCCAGGCTTCGTCCTTTCTGGGTACCAAGAACAGTCTTGAGTAAAAACCTTGTCCTTTTTCCTGTTCTGGTACTGGCTGAATGGCCCCCATATCCATGAGGGACGTAACCTGTTGATGTGCCTTTGTTCATTGATTTTTTGGCAGATCTGGCCAACTGTTTGTCATTGGCAGAGTGTGGAAATGGAATCTGTATCCCTGTGATACGATGTTTAGTACCCACTTGTCCTGGGTTATTAACTGCCAATTTTGAGCAAAAAGTGCTAATTTTCCCTCTATGGGTGCTGCCAAAAGATAAGTGCTTGGTGTAGGCAGAGGGAAGTCATTGGGATTGCTTTCTGTAGGTTTGCGCTTTATCTCCTCCACATTTGGAGGTGGATGCGCCCCATTACTTTGACCTGTATGAGTCTTGTGCCTGGTATCTGGAACACTTAAGGCACCTGGACTTGCCCCTTTGAGCTCTGTCTGACACAGGAAAGGACCAATTTTTTTGTAGGCCAGTGTCTACTGAATCTGGGTGGCTGGCTGCACTTGTAAGAAGTCTTTAACAGTTTGCATAGACTTAGCTTTGTCTTCCATTTTCTTTAAAACCTCTTCTGCCTTAATACCAAACAGAGAATCATACTGTAAAGGTGCATCTAGCAATTTAGCTTCAACATGGTCAGGCAAATTTTGTTCCTTTAACCAGGCATGCCTCCTAATCACAGATCCAGTAACTGCGGCCCTGCAGGAGGCCTCCAAAGAATCAAAACCACATTGCAAAGTATGCTTTCCAACTTGTTCAGCTGCATGCCATAATTCCTGAAATTCTTTATTTTCTGCACATTCTGAAATCAACATAATTTTCTGTTTCAGCAATCCCATAACATGTTGTTGGTACTTAAGCACATGAAATTGACAGTTTAAGGCCCTGATAGCCAAGGTTGCAGATGTATAAACCTTTTTTCCCCATCTGTCCAATGCCCTTGAATCCCTATCAGAGGGGGTAGGGTTTTTTGCTGTTGAGACCTTAACTCCCTTTGGACCCTGTGAAATAGTTTCAGGAGCATCAGCAGGGTTTCTAAATAAAAATATATGTGAGTCCGGGACCCTGTAATATCTGTCAGGCTTACTGGGAGCCGGTGGTAAGGAGTCAGGGGTCAAGCTTGACTCCAAAAACACATCATCCACAATGTCTAAAACGGGGAATGGCTAAAGGCTTGTGCTGAGGGAGAAGAAGGAAATCCCTGAGCCTCTTTTTTGATTCTGAGAAGTCTTGACTCTCCCAGTGAAAATGCTCCCTTCAAAGTATGCAAGGTTTCTCCAAATGAATAATCCTCAGGAGGAGATGCAGATGGAATAGACTCTTCAGCATCAGAATCCTCATAGGTAAAGATAATTCCTGATCAGAAGAGGAATCAGAAGAAATAGAAACCTGATCTGAAGATTCATAATCAGTATCTTGCCTAGGCCTCTTATCTGGAGGGGGATGGGTACCCCTGATCAAGGTAATGAGGTCTTCAGCCATTTTGATCATCTGTTTTTTAGGCACGGAGGCCTGTGCACATGGCTCATGCGTCAGTTTTTTTTAGTTTTAGAAGTTGCTTTTGTCTTTGGTTTTGCAGCTGTCATCAGTTTGACGTACAAATGTTGAGGTCTGAATACACCTTCAGACGTCGGTGCCTTCTCAGCGGCTCCGGACCCATCCGAGGGAGATACATCCATCGGTCCAATACCTTGAGTATCTTGCGGCATGCCGGACTCAACATGGGTGTCGGTAGAGGCCTGTGACTCGAAAGGTAGCGGGTATCAGGGGCTGCGAAGGCGCCTCACTGAGTACCAGCAGAACCAGCGACTGTCTTAGGAGAAGCTTTGTCGTCAATTTTGGATCTCGACTGCCTTTCTCTTTGCGTTTTTTATGTACTCCGGTAGTCGGATTGCTATCCGACGACGTTTCTGGGTAGTTAAATCTGTTTCCAAAATACTTTGATGCAAAAATATACTGATGCTTAATAGTGTGCTGGTTAAATCTAGCACAAAACCGACAGCCAGGCACGTTGTAATCTGGGCCTAGGCAAGGAATACAGTATAAATGGAAATCCTTAAGAGGTACTTGCTTCCCACAAGTAATGCAATTAACTTTTTCTGACATCGGTAAAAAGCAAGAAAAAAGTTTCCCCAACGGGGTACTTAGCTTTAGTGAAGACTTCGGTTCTGAAACTCAAACTCGAATATTTCAGTAGTTTGCCGACCGGCACTTGCTAAATGCTTCTGCTTCAGGCACCGCGCAGCAAGAAAGACTAAAGAAAATGGAGTCGGATGCATGTTTTATACCCCTGACAACCTGACGTCATGGAAGAGAAGACAGCAACTGACGCAGGACCCAAGACTTTGGAATTCAGGCCAACTGAGGGCAACCTGCCAGCAGATTACCCAAATGTAATGACTGCAACAGTGAAACATGAAGAAGATCTCATGCATATATATATATATATATATATATATATATATATATATATATATATACATACACATATATATACACACACACACACACACACACACACACACATATATACATACACGCACGTACGTACATACACACACACACACACACACACACACACACACACACACACACACACAGACCTATGCACAAATATCTTTTCATAAGTAAGTCCTAGGCTAGTTGCCCTTGCAGGTCATTTCAAGCTTAGTTAATTCCCCTTTGGTGCACAAATTAACATGTTCCACTTGGTTAGACACTGGCCTTACCCATCTCATTGTCAATAATTATATATTACCCCTAATGAGAATAACTGGGATCGTCAATAGTTATATATTACCCCTAATGAGAATAACTGGGATCATTCCGTAGATAATTTGCGGGGATACATGCATGGGATAAAGCATTTAAGAGCTGCTTCTGTCCATTTGTAGTGCAGGAGTCAGTCCTGGGGTAAATTTTCTCTTTCCCATTCACAGATTTAAGTTGCTCTCAAATAAGGTCAGGGATGAGATTTGTTTTATGTGAATGGGGAGTCTTCTTCCAGAGCAGTGGCATCCTCTCAGAGATATACCTGTCCCTTCAAATTGTTTTGCTGATGTTGCAAAACAGGCTTAAATTCCTAAACTGAGCATTTCTGATGTTATCTGACTTGCTGATGTGCAGTAAATCCAACAGTATTGGGTCAGAGGATGCCTTGCATGCTAGGCACTGGTCAACTCTTATCTTTTTTGTGGCCCTGGCTCTGGAAAGCAGCAGAATCTGCCTTTCCTTACCTTCAACTCTGTGGAGGAGAGATCAGTAACAATGAGTGTAGGATGATGGGTTTTGAAAACTATATTCTGCTCCTTTAGTGGCCAAATTGCCTGAAAGTGTTCAGACAAGAATTGTGCTGGCTTTGGATGCTTCTCAATGTTGCTGTGACAATGCTCACAATCACTATGACTACGACTGACAGATTCAAAGAAGGGTAGTTTAAAACCAAGGAATAAACAATTGTCTCGTGCTCTGGCCTATGTAGCTTTCTGGGATCACGTAGTTTTGTAGGACCTCACATTAAATGCACTGCAGACAGAACACTCCTAGGTGTAGAGAGAAACATCTAAACAATTTAAACACTTAAGGCATCTTCTGTCTTTTTAATCTGTCACACTGGCACTTATGAAAGAAGTTTTAACTGTGAGAAGGGGAGAACATCCCTTCTGGAATCAGACATTCAGTTTGTAGCTGCTTAATACTTACTCCATAATAAAGTGACACAGTGAAGCTTCAGAGTGAAAAAGTGCTGGAAGACACTAGCTACCACCAATACAAGACTATCTCAGATTACATTTCCCACAATCGGGAAGTGGTACATTTAGCAAAAAAGGAGAAAAAGCCTTCTCCAGGTCTGTCCTTAAACTTCTAAGCAATGATGTGGGAAGTGGTACATTTAGCAAAAAAGGAGAAAAAGCCTTCTCCAGGTCTGTCCTTAAACTTCTAAGCAATGATGTGGCTCCACAGTGATGCTCAGTCTTTGTAATCAGATGCACTGGACTGATCATCCAGGTGCCTCACCGACTCACAGTGCTTCATCTACAAATGTTGTTCTGTCAGTTAGTTAATTCACATATGCCACCAAGCAGGTCATAAGAAAAGAGAGCAATTAAGATGCTTGGGAAGTTCAAAGATTATATTTCATAATGACAGCACAATACATAAAGACAGAATAATCATTGTGTGCTTGTGGATGGCGGACAATTTACCCAAGTAGCCTAATTTTAAGTTTGTACAACTGTTGATATCTGATGTACGGAAGTCATTCATTCTATTAATCAATATACAGAAACACTTTAATGTCTTATGACAAAAGGCACCTTATTTTTAATAAAATTAAACTTAAAATGAACTATATATGTGATTACTGCACTAAAGGTCAGGGAGCATTGCTTGTAGCTATGCAGATAAATTTGGGCACATCCTCTGCTGATGGTGTGGTATAAACAGTGTGCAAATATTCTGAATAATATATTAGCAAGCAAACCAAGAAGTTATTGTCTTGATTCATCTAATTAGCTTTCAGCAAGTCCAGAAAAAAGGAGGCTGACAACAGAAAAGAAAAAGTGACAGCTAAAATGTGAAACACATTTGAATAATGCTTCTGTTACACTACTAAAAATGCAAACATCCTAAATCAATACTGAACAAGCAGCTAATATGAGTTTTCTAAAGGCAGAAATGTTATTCAATGAGATTAGTAATTGTGCTGCACTGACGCTGTTTCACAAACCCATTAAACTCTGTTTCAAAATGACGTCTAACTCCTAAACAAAGTGGTACATAGTGTTAGGTCTATGACTACCTGGAGTCTTTCTAGAAATTAATAACTAATTTTTTATCACAGTCATTCTAAGACTGTTGGATGCCAAGTAAATTGTGCATTCTGAAAAAACAAGAAATAGCTGTGAAGACTATCAACTATGCTATCACATACTAATAAGGTGTTCAAATTATAGATGCAGAAAGTTTGGGGCCTTGGTAGTTTGGCATCTGGATGACAGCATTCCGATCTCAACAGCAATTTCTATTTAATAGGAATAAGAATATGCTTTTTTAAAACACCTTTACTGAATTATCATTTGTGACATAGGCAAACTTACATTTATATAAAAGTTGTCAAAACATAATTACCAAGTTCACATTTACAAACATTATAGATTATATAACAATACGCATGATATATAACCTAAGCATCACATAACTTATTCAATTCCTGGCCTTTGCCAAACCCCTCCACTTCTCCAAAACACCCTCCTGCATGCACTGTTCCCACAATATCCACCTTTCTCCATGCAATTTATTCCCACACCTCTCCAAAGATCCCACTCCCCGCTTCCCCATCTCTGCCACAAGACTCACCACTTCAAGTATAGTAGGCCCAGACCTTGACCTCAATTCGCCTCCGTGGTAGCCACCAAAATCAAATCCAAAAAGGCCTCACCATGTCCAGGCAACTCAGATTCTGCATCCCAGCTCAAAAAACTCACCCCTCTGATCACTCAGCATTCCAGACTGAGTACTCTGCAGAGAACTCCCAAAGTTTGCCAACTCACTACACTCTCAAAAGAAAACTCCTTCCCCATGCTTTTGATCAAGTATCTACAAGCAGGCAGATCAAAACAACCTGGTAAACACATACAAACTAAAGCAGAACAGAGCAAGTGAGCCAACATGAATCCCAGAAGAGAGCTAGGAAAACATACATAATATGTTGGTCTGGGTCTTTGTTCCTTACACCTCCATGAAACAATAACAATAATAATAATATTTATTTAAAATATATCTATAGACAAATAATTGCTTTATTATATTCAATTACAAAATCCCAAATACGCTTTTGTCACTTCCCCACTACATCTACAACAACCATCTATGAAAACCAACAGTTGGAAACATCTTGAGAATACCTCTAAAACTCACATCCTCATTAACTCAGTGAAATGGCATTTTCCAGGTAAAAAAAAAAAAAAAATTAGAGAGTGCAATTATTCATAGGTTCATAGATTAGTACTAAGCTAACTGCCCTTGAGAGACATTTTAAACCTAGCCAATTATCCCTTGTGAGACTCAAACCCTGCACCTTGTGTTTGTAAGGCAAACACCTTAACCATTAAGCCACCCTGTGTGATCGCATTGCTTCATCAGCATGTGTTGTTCTGGTTTCTGCACTTCTTGAACAATTACCCCCATGATCCATTTCACAGAAACAGCTAAATCAAGTCATTAGTGTAGAACTGTATAACATCTAGTTAATAGTTATTAGTTCTAGCAAACAATTTTCTCCTAAATGTACTAAAATATAGAAATGCAGTGCACCTTCATTTTGTGTGCCTTCCTTAACATCAACTACTTGAATCAAAGAAACATGGCTGTGGGCTGCAGTGGTTTATCAGCAAACTGTTTAGGAAATAAAACAGTTAAAAAAGCTCCTAAAATAATAATATAACTTTATGCCAACTGTAAGACAGACCCCATATTACAAGGGCCCTGCTACTACTGTCCTTTTAAACATCTGCCACCACCTGATATTTCCATGTGCTGCATGTGGATACAACACTACACCTTATATAAAAGCAGAAACACCTCAAAATTATTTAATATAAATCAATATACAATTTTCATTGATCTCACAAATACTTAAGTTTAAAACTGATTCCTAGAGGACATATGAAAGAGCAAACAGCTCTTTGACTGATAACTGGCTCCTCCCAAGCAATGTGCAACATGTTTGTTTTGTAATGTATTAAAAGTAAGAAAGAATAAGACATATCTATCTATACAAAAAACAATATGACAGTCAATTAACTCCATGGTAGAGTAGTTAAGGGGAAAGTTATCCAACCTTATGCCAAGTGTATAATTATATCACATCACTTGCGATTTACAAAATGGATTGACATAACGGAGCTTTCACATCAGTACTGAGTCAAACGAGGTACATTCTAGCAATAAGGAGATCTAGTAAGTTTCAGTTTTACAATGCTTTGAAGATTCATATTAATATACCTATGACCTTTACAAACTAGAAAGGTTGTATGTGTAAATGAGTAATCTGCTGGGTTGCTTTACCTCAAAAACAACTGAATAATACACATCAGTAAGATTCTGGAAAGTCTTTAATGATTATTATAATTCCGTGATGTTAAAATGCTAAATTGTTTAATTTCACAGCATTAAATATGTAGCAGAAATTCACTACAAATGTTCTTCATCCATGCAACTCAAGGAAAAAAAAATCTGCATTAAAAATGAAACAACAATGCTCTCCTTTTACTTTCTGTGGTTATGAAGAGGTCTGACTCTCATTCAGATCAAAAGTACCAGTTTAAAGATGTGAAAGGAATGTGGTTTTTCATGATGATACCAAGCTTCTTCTAATACCTAATTTTCTGTTATAATCTGCCTACTCTTTACTGTAAAGTATTTTATTTTCTCAAAAGCATTCCATTTACAGACGCATCAAACAAGACCTGCCAACTCAAAGCACACATCACTGTTAACTGCAAGAGAACCATTTAATTTTTCAAAAGTTGTTCAAGGAATGAGATTCAGCTTCATTTTGTAACAGTCACAGAAAAAAATCAAGTACGACAATCCATGAAATTCAAGAAATGTTTTTTTTTTGTACAGTCAAACTGTTCTAACAGCAATTGTATGGTTTGTAAGCTAAGACTTGAATCCAGTTACTTAAATTCATATTTATGATGATGATGACAAATCACAATGACAAAGGAATGGAAAAGCTGTGAAGCACAATATGCATAAATCATAACAGATACTGTTGAAAAACTTGCACTGATAAATTCATACTTAAGATTCAAAGCTTAAATATTCCACTCAAAACTAAACTTTTTAACATACACATATTGGCAGGAATACAAAAATGCAAAGAACACTGATGTGGTTAAGGCATTCTGTTTAAAGGAAGCTCATTTCTAGAATAAGGCATTTTGGGGGAAGTGAAACTTTGCATACTTCCTAAAAGTCTTAACAGACACAAAAAAAAAATGGATTAACAGGCACAGCTTTAGGCAGTTCATCCTGAGAGATTTTACATATATATATATATATATATATATATATATACATATATGTGTGTGTATATATATATATATATATATATATATATATATATATATATACACATACATACGTGTATATATATATATATATATATATATATATATACACACACACACATATATATATATATATATATATATATATATATATATATATACACACACATATATATATATATATATATATATATATATATATATATATATCACACACACACAATAGATCTATCTATATACATGGATTCACTTTATATCGAAATTTAGTATCACTAAACTATAAAGTCGAATCCCCTAAATGCCGAACATGCACAAACACGAAACACAAACCCGCGAAAAGTACAGTTTTGTACCTACCATAAATGTAGATGTCCGATAGACATGCAACTGCAGTCATAACATGTGGGTTGTCCTGCCTCAGGCAGCCCTCAGTCGGCCGGATTCCAAAGTCTGGGTCCGACGTCAGCTGATGTCGCATTTCTCTCCGACGTCAGAGCGGCTGGAGTACATAAGCATCAGCCGACGCCATTTTCTTCAGTGTTTCTTGCCCCAGACGCCAGGTGCCCTCCAAGGAAGGCTGTAATCAAATTGGAAGACAAAAACAGGATTCCAGACAAATAAATGAGCAATAAAACAAATACACCATAACAGATATCCCCAGCTAAGAGTAACAGGGATAGGAGTGGACCCTAGGCATAGAGGGGTATGGAGGGAGGGAAAATCCGACTGCAGTTGCATGTCTATTGGACATCTACATTTATGGTGCGTACAAAACTGTACTATGTCCTTCAAGAATGCAACTGCAGTCATAACATGTGGGTAGAATACCATAGCTTAGCTGGGGGAGGAGGAAAGCTCTAGGAAAAAGATGGTGTGGCAATCAAACCCTGCAGGACTGCCAAAGCAAAGCCTGCTCTGGATCTGGAGTATAGAGGGAGATTGTAGTGTTTGGAGAATGTATGCACGGAGCTCCATGTAGCAGCTTCTAGAATGTCCTTAGTAGGCACCCCTCTTAAGAATGCTGTAGAGGTGGCTGTAGCTCTGGTGGAATGTGGTCTGACATTGGCTGGAACAGTCTTTCCATGATAGGAATAACAGAATCTGATGCAATGTCCAATCCATTTTGAAATGGTCTGTTTTGAAATTGCTTTTCCTTGGACTGCAGGGGCGTAAGCTACAAAAAGTTGTTCAGACTTCCTACTGGCCTTGGTTCTGTCCAGGTAGTATCAAAGTTGTCTGTGAATGTCCAAGGTATGCAACAGCCTTTCCCCCTTATTCTCAGGATTGGGGAAGAAAGCAGGCAGATGAATGGCTTGATTTAAAGAAACCCTAGATATCACCTTTGGCATAAAAGTAGGGTTGGTCCTTAATGAGACCCTGTCTCTGTGAAAAATTATGAACGGTGGTGTTGCCATTAGGGCCTGTAGTTCAGAAACCCTTCTTGCTGAGGTAATTGCCAACAGGAAAGCTGTCTTCCATGAAAGAAATTGCAAGTCAACTGAAGCTGCTGGCTCAAATGGAGGTAGAGTCAGTTTTTCTAAGACAAAATTGAGGTCCCAGGCTGGCACTGGGGCCTTTCTTGGTGGCTTAATGTTCTTGATTCCCCTGAGGAATTGCCTTAGTAAAGGGTGAGAAAAAACAGGAGGATCAGTGTTGTATCTAGCTGAAATAGGAGATGCATGTATCTTTATGGAAGAATATGAGAGGCCATTCTTCAACATATCTGCCAAATATTCCAAGATGAGTGGGATGTTCAACAATGATGCATCATGCCCCTTGCTGGTATTCCAATTGCTGAATCTTTTCCACTTTGCTAAGTAAACCTTTCTGGTGGATGGTCTTCGAGCCTCTGTTAGTATCCGCTGAACTTCCTTGGAGAGAGATAGGTTGAAGTTATTTATGGGATCTCCCAGGCTGTTAGCTGCAGTGTCTGAAGGTTTGGATGCACTGTTTCGAAAGTAGAGGCCATTGGGAAAGGGCCCACCTCCTGTTGTGACATATGCTCCGTAGTAGTGGGTACCAGTGTTGTCTTGGCCAGTCCGGAGCTATGATGATTCCCTTGGGTCTCTCTGCTTTGATCTTTAGTAATACTGAGGTCATCAGTGGCAGAGGTGGGAATGCATATATTGTTAGGAAGTTCCAGTTGAATGAGAGAGCATCTATTTTCCAAGCTTTTGGATGGTATGTCCTTGTGCAGAATTTTGGTAGAAGATGGTTGAGGTGCGAGGCAAATAGGTCCACTTCTGGCCTGCCTCATGTCGAAGTGAGTTGTGTGAAGACCTTCGGATGTAACCTCCACTCGTGTGGATCTGTGAAATTCCTGCTTAGGCTGTCCGCCAACACATTGTCTTTGCCTGGAACAAACTGGGATTGTAACTGGATGTTTAGGCTCAGTGCTTTCTCCCAAAGATGCATTGTCAGTCTGCAAAGGGGGTAAGAGTGGGTGCCCCCTTGCTTATGTACCACATCACAGTGGTGTTGTCTGTCCTTATCAGTAAATGGCCTTGCTGAAGTTGATGTTGAAAGGCCTCGATGGCATGCATTACTGCCAGCATTTCCTTTTGGTTTATATGCAGATGTGTTTCCTTTGGAGACCATTGTCCTTGTATACACCTGCCCTCCATGTGCGCCCCCCATCCAAGGTCTGAGGCGTCTGTGGTCATGGTCTGTCTTATCTTTGGTTTTTTGAATGACATACCTGTGTTTGCCTGGCTCACCGAGGCCCACCATAGGAGTTCCTTTTGTAGGCATGGAATGAGCGGTATGATTGTCTCCAAGTTGTTGCTGTGTTGAGACCAAATGCTTTTTAGGTACCATTGAAGCTTTCTCATGTGTAGCCTTGCTAATGGAACCAGGAGAATGCAGGATGCCATGTAACCCAGGGCCTGTAGGAATCTCCTTGCAGTCATCTGGGTGAGTTTTGCTAAACCTTTGAAGTAATGAGTTAACTTCTCTTGCTTGTCTTCTGTCAGGTAAGCCATTTGAGAGGCTGTGTCTAGTTTGGCTCCTAAGAAGATTATTTGCTGGGATGGCTGCAGTCTTGACTTTTGGAAGTTGACTTGTGTATCCCAGAGTTTGAAGTAATCGTATGACATAATCCAAGTTTTTTGTCAACATCAATTTTTCGTCCGCTTGTATGAGGCAGTCGTCCAGGTACGGGTAAATTTGTATCCCCTGGAGCCTGCAATGAGCAATTACTGAAGCCAGGCATTTTGTGAATACTCTGGGCGCAGTAGATAAGCCAAATGGCAATGCTGAGAATTGATAATGCTCTGGCCCTGCAAGAAATCTGAGGTATCTTCTGCAGCTGTGTCTGATAGGGACATGCAGGTATGCCTCCTTGAGGTTCAGAGTAACCAGCCAAGACCCCTTACCCAGCATGGGAAGGGGTTGCTGTAGAGTCAGCATTTTGAACTTTGGTACTATGAGAAAGGTGTTTAATGCGGACAAGTCCAGTATTGGTCTCCATTGAGATTCTTTTCTTGGAACAAGGAACAGTCTTGAGTAAAATCCCTGGTCTTGTTCTTGTAGTGGAACTCTTTCTATTGCTTTCATCCGAGTCAGCAGAGTGATTTGCTTGATAGCCTCTGCCCTCTGGTTTTGTGGTAGGTTTGGCATGCCTTGTCTTCTTGGCAAGGTATGAAAATGGAACCTGTACCCTCGGTCTATAATGTCCAAAATCCATTTGTCTTTTGTCAGTCTGTGCCAATTTTCTGCAAACAGAGATAATTTCCCGCCCAACGGAGCTTCTATTTGTTCCTTGGTAGGCGGTAGTAGAGGAAAGTCATTGAGATTGTGGTTGTAGGGCAGGTGAAACCCCTGCGTCACTTCTTTGGTTTCCTGGCTGCCATTGTCGCCCCCTGTAAGGGCCAATGTATTGGCCTCTTCCACGGCCACGTCTGTTCTTACCCCTTTGAAACTTTTCTGGATTAGGAAAGGACCAGTTTTTTGAAGGCCAATTCCTACTGAATCTGGGGGTTTGAACCTGGAGGAAATCTTTCACTGTCTGAACTGATTTTGCTTTTTCTTCGATGGTCTTTAAGACTTCCTTAGCATTAGCACCAAAAAGCTTGTTCTTTTCCAAAGGTGCATCCAGTAGTTTTGCCTTTACATGATCTGGTAGAGGTTGATCTTTTAACCATGCATGTCTACGAATGACTGCCCCTGTCATAGCTGCCCTACATGAAGCTTCCAGTGCATCATATCCACACTGCAGGAAGTGATTGCTTACTTGCTGAGAGTTATGTACAACTTCCTGCAAAGTCTTCCTGTCTAAAGGATCAGGAGTGGCTAATGTTTTTTGCAAATCATCTAACAGAAAATCCTGATATTGTAACATATGAAAAAGGCAATTCAAAGCTCTCATAGATAAGGTAGTGGATGTGTAAACCTTTTTGCCCCATCTCTCTAATGACCTAGCTTCCCTGTTGGAGGGCACTGGATTTTTAGAGGTGGAAGCTGATACTCCTTTAGGCCCCTGTGAAATAGTTTCCAAATCAGCAGTATGGGCCCTAAATAAATGGGAATGAGTTTCTGGGAACCTGTAATACCTGTCTGGCTTGGCTGGAGCAGGAGGAAGAGAATCAGGGGTAGCACTAGAGTCAGAATATAAATCATCCAAAACATCAAGTACAGGAGGAATAGCTAAGGGCCTGTGCTGGGGCTTCTTAAGGAAAGCCCTAAGGCGTTTCCTGGAATCAGAATATTCCTGTCCTTGCCACTTGAAATGTTCCCTCATGGTATGCAGAACTTCCCCAAAAGAAATATCCTCAGGAGGGGAGGCCGAGGGGATGGAATCTTCTGCATCCGAGTCCTCATAGGTTTGCAAGAGCTCTTCCTGGCTATCAGAGTGGACAGAGCCCTCAGAATCTTCATCTGAAGGAATAGGGTCAGAGGGTTCAACCCGGGGCCTTTTATCAGAAGGAGGCTGGGATCCTCTCTCAGGATGGGCCTGTGAACCTCTAATCATAGAAATTAAGTCAGCAGCCATGGACATAATTTGTGTCTCTGGAGTAGGCTGAGGTAATGTTTTAGTAGTAATATGCTTTGTTTTGCTGGCTGCCTTAGCCCTAGTATAGGCCTTAATAGACATGGCCATAGGAGGCCTGGCAGCTCCACGTGCAGGAGTGACCTTGTCTACAGCAATGGTCTCGGGCATTTCCTCGGTTTCGGTATCCGGAGGAAAATCGATAACTGGCGGAGTGATGTCCGGAATCGGAGTAGTTGGTAATGCGGTGTCTTCGGTTCGGAGCGGTGGAGAGACCGTCTCAGAGGGAACCGGAGCACTCGCGGTAGGTTTAGGCGTGGAGTCGGTGGTAGACGCGGGCCGAGGATGTCGGTCCCGGTCTTTTCGATTCTTGGGAGTTTGCGATGTCGGAGGATCCGACGGCATGGTGTAAGCAAATTTATCGCCGAAAAAATCTTCAGCGAACTCCGCCCGGCACCTGAGAGTGCGCTTGTTGAAGCGAGCACAGGCTACACAGGCCGAGACGTCGTGGTCTGGGCCAAGGCAAGGGAGACAGTAAGAGTGGAAATCCTTATGAGGTATTTGTTTACCACAAGAAAGACAATTGTTAACTTTTTCAGTAATTTCTGACATCGGCTGAGGCAAGAAAAGGTCCCCAATGGGGCACTTAGCTTTTTTGATGACTTCGGTATCGAAGAATACAGGAGCTGACCGACCGGCACTTGCGAACTGCTTCTGCTTCGGGCACCGCGCGGCAAGAAAGACTGAAGAAAATGGCGTCGGCTGATGCTTATGTACTCCAGCCGCTCTGACGTCGGAGAGAAATGCGACATCAGCCGACGTCGGACCCAGACTTTGGAATCCGGCCGACCGAGGGCTGCCTGAGGCAGGACAACCCACATGTTATGACTGCAGTTGCATTCTTGAAGGACATCTACAAATTCCCATCAAACACATATCACACACAACAAAACACATACATATACCAGCATACATACCTCCCAACACTTCCCTACAATAAACATAACATACACGCACACAACCAAACACATACACACACCTACTCTTAGTATATGCAGGGGGGCAAGCCCCCATGTGCCCCCCCCACTTATATAAACTAAATCCAAGGTCGCACAACACTCCAAAATACAAACAACCCAGCATTGCACATTCCACAGCCCCCCGCACAAACACACATCACATGCACACAAGCACTCCCCACACTAACACTTTCATACTGCACAACACCTACCTTAACCCATACCTCAAACACCCAAACACACTCAAACCCTCCCCAAAACCTCAAAAACAGTACACTTACCTAACGCGCTATCCGTACCGCGGGTTCGACATAATCCATTCAACACTTCCGGGTTCGCAATTTCCATTCGTTCGACTTTATAGGCTCGAAATTATACATATATATATATATATATATATATATATATATATATGGTTCTAGGTTATAACACCGACAGCACACAACATCGACAACAACATCACCGACACCACATCATCGACAGCTCACAAACACGACACCACACACACTCAACACATCATCACAACAACCAAGAAACAAAACAAATTCCCTGACCAAAAACCACACACACAACACAAGCACACCTAAATCCTAACAAACAAACACTAAACCTTACATACACAACTATCCACTACCCTAACCCTAAGGTCCGTCACTATCGCACACTAACCTAACCCGCTCCTGACCCTAACTCACTTAACCCGCCTAACCCAAACAAAGTCACTACTGCACCCTTACCTAACTTTCGCCTAACCCTAACTCACTTAACCCCCTAACCCAAAACATTCACTACTGCACCCTTACCTAACTTCGGCCTAACCCTAACTCACTTAACCGCCCTAACCCAAAACAGTCACTACTGCACCCTTACCTAACTCGCGCCCTAACCCTAACTCACTTAACCAACCCCTACCCCTACAGACCGCCAACATCGCACACTTACCTTACTCGCACCCTAACGTCCGTCACTACCGCATACTTACACATCCTTTCCCCATCTCGGTGTTCTCCGCGTCGGTGTTTCTTTCGCTGTCGGTCTTCCCATCTGTCGACGTTATAACCTAGACCTATATATATATATATATATATATATATATATATATATATATATATATATATATATATATATATAAAAAACAAAGGACTGTCTAAAATTGCAGCTTTTCAACGCTGGTTTGATTTTTTAAGTAAATATATCCTACACTGAAACATCCTGGTGAAAAAATATCTATTGGTGGTAAGTCACACTGTTAAATCAAAATTAACACATACTTGCTTGAAATTTCTATTTTACTATGAAAAGAAACAGTTACGTAAAATATTACAGCTGCTACTACAGATAACATTCCATGTGGAAAGCTTTTTTAATTTTAACAGTTTGCAAATGGGGGGATCATAACTTTTCATACTAATAACCAAAGTACTAACAATGACTAAATGAATCCTTGCACATACTGTCATTTTCATGCTGAAAGTATGCAAGGAAGCAGCAAAAATACAGCTGAGGACACGATATAGAATACTATTTTAAATGTAGATATTCAAATGCCTTCAATGGTGCAGTAATAACATACTGGGATTTCCTGCTATGGAAACCCTTGGCAAGCAAAATACCAGATATTTGTTTACCTCCTCTTGGCCTGGCAGACACCCTCCTTCTCCAAAGTCAAGATGTCGAGGTATAGGGGTCCTCATTCTGGTAACATTTTCTCAGGTCTTTCTTGCTATCACAGGACTGAAGCCCCACTCTCCTAGCCCTACACCAACAACATATTCCACCCATACTCCTGTGTATCTTCGCTATTGGTATGTGAAGGTAGGCCTCTTTCAGATCCAAAGTGACCATGACAACCTGAGGAGTAAGCATGGCAGACCTTTGGTACAGCAGATAACGTAAAGTTGGGAACCAGCTAGAACCTGTTTAACCCTGATAAGTCTAGAATTGATCTCCATGTTTCTTATTTTCTTGGTACTAGGAAAGATTCTATGGATTTCAGCTTCCCTGAGCTGCCCTTTTGGCACTGAAGGGATGCCTGAAAATTTTGGAAAAGAATCAAACTGCGATTTGTATCCTGTCCTTATGATATGAAGGACCCAGTTGTCCTGGGTAATGCTTTACCACCTGCCTTGAAGCTTTGCTAGAGGAGGTAGGAAGAGGGTTGGGTGGGACTTGTGGGTGTTTTGCTGAGTCATACCTACTCCCTACTGGGCCCCTGGGAGTGAGTCAGCTATACCCTGGTCCTTTGTCTACTTACCACCTTTGCTGGAGTCTTTACGGTCTCTCTCTCCTGTTTCTTCTGCTTCTCGGTCTGGGTTGCATGGCAGTAAAGGACAAGGATTTTGTAGAGTAATTCCTACTTAACCTTGGGGGCTGAACCTGTGCAAAGTCCATGACAGTTTGTTTAGATATTGCCTTGTCATCCAGTTTCTTACATTTATCCTAAGCCTTAAGTTCGAATATTACTTCCTTGTCCAGTAGAGCATTGGGATATTTGATTTAGAATGATCAGGAAGAGACTACAACTTTAACCATGTAAGTCTACTGGTAATAGATCCAGATGCCTTGCTTTTGATACATCCAAAGCATCAAAGTCAGAACGTGTACAATGTTTTGCAACATAACAGCAAGTGTTCCAGAGTTCAAACAATTCTATTTAGAGAGCTTTATCTTTCAACACTTCCAGTTTTTTGTTTCATCTGGTCCAGGAGAGATTCCTGGTATTAGACCATATGGAATTGGCAGTTTAAAGGTTTGATGGCCAGGATAGCCAATGAATACACTTTCTTGTCAAATTTGTACATGGTATGACCCTCTTTGTCATTAGGCAAGGGATTATAAGAAGTGCTGCCTTTGGCTCCCTTGGTCATGAGGAAACCTCCTCAGGATCTGCAAAAGGCTTCTTAAAAAAGTACTTATGAAAGATCAAGACCTGATAAAAATGGGCAGGTTTTCTGGAGGCAGAGGGCTGAGAGTCAGTCTGCAGAGAAATGTCTTGGATGATGACATACACAGCTTCTAGAACTGAACAAAAAGCTAGTGGTTTGTGCTCAGGAAGCCTAAGAATGAGAAGTTATGTTCTTACCATAACGTTCCATGTTAGTTGTCTTCTTCTCGCCTTCTTTCTTGCTGGATGGGTTCGGAGCCGAAACTCGGCTCCGACTCGGCCTAATACTAAAGCTCGAGAGCTATTTTTACCGGCTCAAGGCTATGGTATGTCTCATAATGCTAGGTGTCATATACCCAGATCTCGTTTGATAGCTAACACTATGGACATATATATGTCCCACCACAAACAGAGAATAATCCACCTAATCATAGATACAAAAAAAGAGAAAGATATATCTATATAAATATATATAAACCCTTCTAGAAGAGCTAGCAAAAAAGAGGGAGCAAGGGAGCTAGCTGGGGAAATAACTGAGGTGGCAATAATTCTCACAAGGTACTCTAGATCTTCCCAGGCTAGGGGGATGGAGGGTGGGAACGCAAGAAAGAAGGCAAGAAGAGGACAACTAACATGGAACGTTATGGTAAGAACATAGCTTCTCAATGTTAAGCTGTCAATCTCGCCTTAATTCTTGGTGGATGGGACAGCGTCCCTAGCACCTAAATCCTGGGTGGCTCAATGGAACAAACTCTTGAGTACCGTGGAACCAAAATCAGCCCAACTTCTGGAGGCCATATCGAGCTTGTAATGAGAAACGAAGGTATGAGGAGAGGCCCAAGTGGCCGCTGGGCAAATGGAATCCATCGGCAATCTTGCCTGAAAGGCTACTGAAGAAGCTAAAGCTCTGGTTCAATGGGCTCTAGGCTTAGTAGGAAGTTCCCTGTTCCTCAACTGATAGACCAACATGATAAGACAGGACAACCACCTGGACAAAGTTACTTTAGAGACTGGTTGGCCTTACTTCCCTTCCGCATAAGACAGGAAGAGCTGGTTTGATTTTCTCATCTGCTTAGTTCTATCCAGGTAGAAAATAATTGACTGTGAACGTCCAAACAATGTAACTTTTGTTCAGCTCTATTGGTGTAATTTGGGAAGAAGACTGGAAGATCTATGGTCTGATTCAGATTTTTCTCTGAGATTATTTTGGGTAAAAGGGACGGATTAGTCCTAAGTGACACACTGTCTTTGTGAAAAACAAGATAAGGAGGGCAAACGCAAAGGGCTTGAAGTTCCAAGACCCTTCTTGCTGAGGTGATGGCTACTAAGAAGAGTGTTTTCCACGAGAGCAACTTCAACGAACAAGAAGCCACTGGCTCAAAGGGAAGAAGAATTAAAGAAGACAGTACCAAATTTAAGTCCCACGGTGGGGGAGTGTCCTTAACTGGGGGCCTAAGTAAAAGGGTTCCTTTTAAAAAGGCTTTGCAAAGTTTGTGGGACATGATGCTGATCTCTGACAAGCCAACATGGAAATTTGCAATAGCTGCCAGTTGAACTCTGATGGTGCCTGAGGAGGACCCCACTCGAAAGAGTTCTGCTAGAAACTCTAGAACTGTCTGGACAGGAGCCGTTAAAGGGTCCACATGTTTTTCCCCTGCCCAGACAGAGAAACACTTCCATTTGCTAGCATAAGTCTTTCTGGTAGTAGACTTGTGAGAAGCGAGGATGATATCGCGAACTGGTTGAGAGATAAGGGGAAGCCTGGCTAGGGTTGGAAGTGGAGTAACCAAGCTGTGAGGTTGAGAGATCGAAGGGACTGATGCAGCCTGCCCGATTGATGGGTCAGAAGACCTGGCACTGGGTCCAGATGCCAGGGCTGCTCCAGTAGATGGCATTGCAGGAACAGAAACCAAATTTGTCGAGGCCAGTAAGGGGCAATGAGGATCATCCTGGCTCTCAAGGCAGTTGCTTTCTGGATTAATTGAGTAATCAAGGGAAAGGGGGGGAATGCATACAGAAGACCCCGGGCCAATCGTGAACTAGAGCGTCTCTGGGTGGTAGACCTGGGAGAGGGAAGAGGGTGAAGAAGTCTGGGGACTTGCTGTTTAGAGGTGTTGCCAAAAGGTCGCAGCAAGGCTGACCCCACCTTCTGAAAATTCTTTCCGCTACTGTCTGGTTGAGAGACCACTCGAGAGGCATGAGAATGGCTCTGCTCAGTCTGTCCGCTATGACGTTGGACTTCCCGGAAATATACATTGCTACCAGAAACCGTTGAGAAGAGATCGCCCATTGCCAAAGTCTGAGTGCTTCTCGACATAGGGGGGTGGGATCTGGTTCCGCCCTGCTTGTTGATGTACCACACTACAGACATATTGTCTGTTTGAACTGCAATAGTCCCGGTGGGTAGAGAGTCCTGAAGGAACTACAACGCTAAAAGTACCACTCTCATTTCCAAGACATTTATGTGCAAGTGGTATTCGAAGGGTTGCCATGGGCCCTGGACTGTCCTGCCCTGAAAATGCCTACCCCCCACCCGATCAGGGAGGCATCCGTTGTCACAGTGGCAACAGGAGGAGGAAGGACCACAGGTCTGCCCTGGAGAACTTGAGGGGAGACCGTCCACCAAGAAAGGTGTCTTTTGCATGACTGATTGATTAGAAAGTACAGTTTTGTACCTACCATAAATGTAGATGTCCGAACTGGATAGCATCTGCAGTCATAACAAGTGGGTTGTCCTGTCGTCAGGCAGCCCCGCAGTCGGCCGGATTCCAAAGTCCGGGTCCGGCTGATGTCGCACTCCACCCGACGTCATCTCTGGTCGTCTTCGGGTATAAAAGCATCAGCCGACGCCATTTTCCTCAGTGTTTCTTGCCCCAGATGCCAGTAGCCCTCTTGCAGGCTAAAATTTGGATAGATGCCAATGTTTCCAAATAGATAGAGGTAAACACAACAATAAGCATGTATGTACATATATACAAACAAATACACCATAAAGACTCCCCAACAGCTTGCTATTAGGAGGGTAAACACCCTAGGAGTACCACAGAGGGAAGGAGGGAGGGTAATCCTGACTGCAGATGCTATCCAGTTCGGACATCTACATTTATGGTAGGTACAAAACTGTACTATGTCCTTCATGGATGCATCTGCAGTCATAACAAGTGGGTAGAATACCATAGCCAACTAGGGAGGAGGATAAAGTAGATTATGGTGTGTTTAGGATCCCTTGCAGTACAGCAGTGGCAAACCCTGCTCGGGATCTGGAATATAGAGGCAAATTATAATGCTTGGCAAATGTATGCACGGAGGTCCAAGTAGCCGCCTCAATAATGTCTTTGGTTGCCACTCCTCGTAAGAAGGCTGTGGTAGTGGCTGTTGCCCTTGTAGAATGAGGTCTTATGTTCTGTGGAATTGGTTTTCCATGGAAGGAGTAACAGTATCGTATGCAATTTCCTATCCATTTGGAGATTGTCTGTTTGGAAATAGCTTTTCCTTCCCTTCCTGTTGCATAGGCTACAAAAGTTGGTCAGTCTTTCTGCTATTTTTGTTCTGTCCAAGTAGTAGCGTAGCTGTCTATGTACATCCAAGGTATGCAGTATTCTTTCCCCTCTGTTTTGTGGGTTGGGAAAGAAGGTAGGTAGGTGGATTGCCTGGTTTAAAGACACTCTGGATACCACCTTGGGCATAAATGTAGGATTAGTCCTCATGGACACTCTATCTTGGTGGAAGATTAGGAAGGGTTGCACTGCCATTAAGGCCTGTAGTTCTGAAACCCTCCTTGCTGAAGTAATTGCCAGTAGGAAAGCAGTTTTCCATGACAGGTGTTGTAGGTCTGCAGTTGCTGCTGGTTCAAAGGGTGATAGTGTCAACTTTTCTAGCACAAAGTTTAAATCCCAAGCTGGTAATGGTGGTTTCCTTGGAGGTTTTACATTCTTAATTCCTCTGAGGAACTGCCTGAGCAAAGGGTGCGAAAAACAGGTGGATCAAAGCTGTATTCTGCTGAAATAGCTGATGCATGTATCTTGATGGAGGAGTAGGACAGGCCTGAATGAAGAAGTTCGCCAGATACTCCAGAATGTTAGGCATATCTATGTTTGACACATCTTTTCCTCTTTCCGTACTCCAAATGACAAACCTTTTCCATTTTCCAGCATAGTTCCTTCTTGTTGAAGGTCTGCGTGCTTCAAGAATAATGTCTTTAACTCTTTGGGAAAGTTCTGGATTAGCTGCTGCTATGTGATGTTCCATGCAGTCAGTTGCAGGGTTTTAGGTTCGGATGTATGATGCTGTAGTTGTTCTGAGTTAACATCAAAGGCATCAGGGTATTGGCCACATATTGTTCGAGACATGCTCTTCAGTAGTGGGTACCAGTGTTGTCTTGGCCAGTTTGGAGCTATCAGGATTATCCTTGGACGTTCTTCCTTGATTTTTAGTAGTACCTTGTGTATCAAGGGAAGAGGTGGGAATGCATATGCTGTTAGGCCTTTCCAGTTGAAGGAGAGTGAGTCCACTTTCCATGCTAGTGGGTGGAATGTCCTTGTGCAGAACTTTTGAGCTGGTGATTGAGAGGTGATGCGAATAGGTCTATCTGTGGCATTCCCCATTTCTTTGAGATGGTCTTGAAGATGTCCGGGTGCAGCTTCCATTCGTGGGCATCCGAAGTGGTTCTGCTTAATATGTCTGCTAGAGTATTGTCTTTCCCGGTACAAATATTGCCTGTAACTGAATGTTGTAGCTGAGTGCCAGGGTCCACAGCTCCAAGGTCATTCTGCATAGGGGTATGAATGAGTGCCTCCCTGTTTGTTGATGTACCACATGACTGTGGTGTTGTCTGTCCTTATCATCAACTGGCCCTCTTTGAGAAATGGTTTGAACTTTTGGATTGCCAGTTTTACTGCCAGCATTTCTTTTAGATTGATGTGCAGGTGAAGTTGATCCTGTGTCCACAATCCTTGCACGCATTTGTCCAGCATGTGTGCCCCCATCCTAGGTCTGAAGCGTCTGTTGTGATGGTCTGGCTTGGTTGACATCTGCGAAAGGGTAGGCCTGGGTTTGACTGGCATGCCTGAGCCCACCATAGGAACTCCTGTTTTAAGCATGGAATTAGTGGGATTTCTGTTTCTAGGCTGTGTCTGTGTTGGGACCATAAATTCTTTAGGTACCATTGTAGTTTCCTCATATGAAGTCTGGCAAATGGGACCAAGATTATGCATGATGCCATGAAGCCCAAAGCCTGCAGAACTTTTCTTGCTGTTAACTTGTTCAGTTTTGTTAGTGCCAAGAAGTAAAGAGGAAGTTCTTTTTGTTTTTCTGTAGTCAGGAATGCTATTTGTTGTACTGTGTCCAATTCCGCCCAAGAATGTCCTTGTTTGGGATGGTATCAGCCTTGACTTTTGTAGGTTGACTGTGTATCCCAGTCCTTGTAGCAAGTGAATGACCCTTTGTAAATCTGTTGTCAGCTTGCTTTTGTTGTCCCCTTGTAGCAGGCAGTCGTCCAGGTATGGGTAAATTTGAATTCCCTGTAGTCTGCAATGGGCGATTACTGATGCCAGGCATTTTGTGAATACTCTGGGCAGTAGATAAGCCAAAGGGCAATGCTGAGAATTGATAGTGCTCTGATCCTGCAAGAAATCTGAGGTATCTTCTGCAGATTGGTCGAATGGGGACGTGCAGGTATGCCTCCTTGAGATCTAGAGTTACCAGCCAAGACTCCTTGCCCAGCATGGGAAGAAGTTGCTGTAGGGTCAGCATTTTGAATTTTGGGACAATGATGTAAGTATTTAAGGTGGACAGGTCGAGAATTGGTCTCCAACTTTTTCCCTTTCTTGGAACTAGGAATAGTCTGGAATAGAAGCCGTTTCCTTGTTCTGCTGTTGGCACTCTTTCCACAGCTCTCATGTTTGCTAACTCCATTATCTGGCGTAGAGCCTCTGTTTTTTGATTTGGAGGTAGATTTGGCATTCCCCTTTTTACTGGTAAAGTGTGGAAGTGAAACCGGTAACCTTGATCTATGGTTTGTAAAATCCACTTGTCTTTTGTTATGTAGTGCCAGTTCTTTGAAAATAAGGTTAACTTTCCGCCTAGAGGAGCTGCTATTTGTTCCCTGGTAGGCGGATTTAGGATTAAGTCACTGTGGTTGTGCTGATGTAGTGGCAGTGGCTGTGTCTGTGCCTCTGTTGTTACCTTGCCACTGTCGTCCTCTGTAGGCACCTCCTCTGGATTGGTTTCTGCCTCTGGAACGTCTATTCCTGCCCCTTTGAAATTTTGTGGAGTCAGGAAAGGACCAATTTTGGCAGGCCAGTTCCTGCTAAACCTTGGGGGTTGAACCTGCAGGAAATCTTTAACAGTTTGTACAGATTTTGCCTTTTCTTCCATTTTCTTCATAACCTGCTGGGCAGGTGTACCAAACAAACTTGTCTTGTCCATAGGAGCATCCAGCAACTTAGCTTTAACATGATCCGGTAAAGCTTGTTCCTTTAGCCATGCATGCCTTCTTATCACTGTGCCTGTCATGGCTGATCTAAATGAAGCCTCCAGTGCATCATAGCCACATTTTAAGGAATGGTTGCTAACCTGTTGTATGTTATTTACCATCTCTAATACATATTTCTTATCAAGAGATTCATCAGTGGTTAGTTTTTAGTTAACTGATCAAGCATAAACTCTTGGTATTGTATCATGTGAAACTGACAGTTTAAAGCTCTAGCTGAGAGAGTAGCTGAAGTGTAGACCTTTTACCCCATCTGTCTAATGACCTTGCTTCCCTTTCAGAAGGAATAGGGTTTTTAGCTGTGGTCGGCTACTGCCTTGGGACCCTGGGATATAGTTTCTGGGTCTGCAAGAGGGGCCTTGTAAAGGTGGAGATGAGTATCTGGCACCCTGTAAAATCTATCTGGTTTGGCAGGGGCTGGGGGTAAAGAATCTGGAGCGGAGCAAACATCATTGAAAGCATCATCCACCACAGAGAGAACAGGAGGTATAGCTAAGGGCCTGTGCTGTGGGAGGTGCAGAAAGGTCCTAAGTCTTTTTCTGGAGTCTGAAAAATCCTGTTGCTGCCATTGGAACTGTTCTCGCATGGCATGCAAGGTTTCCCCAAAGGAGAATTCTTCTGGTGGGGAAGCAGCTGGAATGGATTCTTCAGCATCAGAATCTTCAAAATTGGAGAAGGGAGCCTCTGGCTGGTCAGTTATGTCTGATTCATCAGCAGAATCATCAGAAGACACTGGCTCAGGGGGCTCTGCCCTAGGTCTCTTCTCTGGGGCTGAGAGGCCCTGTCTGGGTGAGATTGAGATCCTCTAATTAAAGAAATTAAATCTTCTGCCAAAGTAAGCATTTGAGAACTAGAAGAGGGCCTGGATGTGGGGGGTTTAACAGGCCCTGTTTTAGTAGTCTTGGCTGCTTTAGCCCTGGCGAAGGCCTTAATGGACATGGCTGCTGGAGGCCTAGCAGCACCACGTGCTGGGGTAGAGACATCCAAGGGGATGGTGTCTGATAAGTCAACCACCGTAGTGGGTAAAGATTCTGAGGTCGATTCAAGAGTTGTAGCAGGGGCCTCAGTTGTAAGAATAGTTTCAGCTGTACTTTGATCAGTTTTCTCGGTTTCGGCCGAAACCGAGACACTCGCGGTTTGCTTTACCGTGGTTTCGGCCGAAACCACGGACCGCGAGTGTCGGTCTTTATCTTTGCGTTTTTTGGTAGATTGGGTAGTCGGAGGATCCGACGGCATAATATACGCAAAATCAGAACCGAAAAACTGTTCTGCAAACTCCGACGCCTAAGCGTTCGTCGGTTGAAAGAGGCACAGGCCGAACAGGCTGCTACGTCGTGGGCTGGGCCTAAAGGCAGACAGTAAGAGTGGAAATCTTTATGAGGTATTTGTTTCCCACAGGTTAAACAATTGTTAACTTTTTCTGACATCGGCTGAGGCAAGAAAGAGTCCCCAACGGGGTACTTAGCTTTAGAAGTCTTCGAAGTAGTATTCGGTAGAAGTAATCTCTGGATCCGACCGACCGGCACTTGCGAACAGCTTCTGCTTCGGGCGCCACGCGGCAAGAAAGACTGAGGAAAATGGCGTCAGCTGATGCTTTTATACCCGAAGACGACCAGAGATGACGTCGGGTGGAGTGCGACATCAGCCGAAGCCGGACCCGGACTTTGGAATCCGGCCGACTGCGGGGCTGCCTGACGACAGGACAACCCACTTGTTATGACTGCAGATGCATCCATGAAGGACATTGGTGTGTGACATGGGGAGCTGCTGAAAGGACCACTGGGAAAATAGCATCTACTGCAGGATCCGCATATGAAAACGTGCTAGGGGGAGTAAAGTGATTGCTGCTGCCATGAAACCAAGTGTTTTTAGTACAAATTTGGCTTGGACTCTGCTCTCCTGTAATAGGATCTGAACATGGTTGCGAATGTCTGAAACTCTTTGTGTGGGTAGTTTTGCTGAGAGCTCCACTGTGTTTAAAACGGCGCCTATGAAGGTAATAGACTGACAAGGCGACAATGCAGACTTTTCAAAATTTATAGAGATACCTAGCGCGTTATACGTTTGTACAGCGTAATCTCTGGATTGGAGTAGTTGATGCCTGGTGGTGGAAGTAAGGAGCCAGTCGTCTAAATATGGAAACACCTGGAATCCTTGTCGTCTCAGGTGAGCCGCAACCACTGCCATGCATTTGGTAAACACCCTGGGGGCTGTGGTGAGGCCAAAGGGCAGGGCTCTGAATTGGTAGTGACTGGCTCCCAGCCGGAAGCGGAGAAACCTTCTGGAGTGCCTGTTCATCTTGATATGGTAGTACGCATCCTGAAGGTCTATAGAGCACATCCAATTGTCCTGACCCAGAAAAGTTAGAATGGACTGTAGCGTGACCATCCGGAACCTCGTTCTTTGAACCGACTTGTTCAGCCTGCTGAGATCCAAAATAGGTCTCCAGTCCCCTGTCATTTTTGGTACCAAAAAGAACTTGGAGTAGATACCGGATCCTTGTTGGTCTGCTGGGACTGGCTGGATGGCCATTTTTCTTAGCAGCTTTGAAATTTCTAGTGCTGCTAGATCCCTCAGACCGGGTGGAACGTCTGGAAGGGGCCCTTTTGGCTGTTGTGGGGTGTGAATAAAGGGAATTCTGTAGCCCTTGGATATGATCGACCGTACCCATTTGTCTTGCGTGAGGGAATGCCAGGCTTCTGGGTACAATGATAGTCTTCCCCAGACTGCCTCCGAAGGTGGACAGTCAGGAAGCTCCTCAGGGGTGCTGGAAGGGTTTGTCAGAGAAAGATTCTCTGCTACCTGATTCTGTGGATCCCCCCCCTGCCCCTCGGGCGGCATCTATTATTGTTCCCTCCTGTGCCTCTGGAGGAAAGCTCACCATGTGCATCAGGCAGTATTCCCTGAGGTTTGCGGAACCACGTTTTCCCACCTTTGTGATCCTTGGGGTATGGTCTAGAAGGGGTAGAAAAACAGACTCCTACGGCAGAGAGAGTCTTGCCTTCCTGCTTGCACCTGGTCAATGTATCCTTCACTTGAGGTCCAAACAAGGCAGAACCGTCAAAGGGGGTGTTAGTGAAGGATGCCTTGAAGGGGTCGGCAAAGTTGCAAAGCCGCATCCAGGCGTCTCCTCAGAGCAACACCCATGCCTGCAGCCCTACACGCTCCATCGGTGGCATAGGAAATGAGCCGCATGGAGGAGTTTACAATAGAGTTCAGGGTCCCTAGCTGGGAGTTGATCTTTTCCTGAGACCCCGCAGCTGATGGGTCCTGTAAGGTATCACCTAGTTCTTTGAGAAGGTCTCTCTGAAGACGGGTGAAATGGCACAAATAATTCAGCGAACACATGGCAAAGGTCGCTGAAGAAAATATCCGCTTGCCGTACCTATCCATAGTCCTAGATTCCTTATTAGGAGGATGGACAAGAACTGAAGGGTCAGCCAACTCCTTCTTAGTGGCCGCTGCCACCACCAGGGCATCAACGGGGACGCCCTTAGTGAGAAACTGCTTGTCCGAAGGGGCTGTAATAAATTTTGTGGGCCTCCGGGGAGTTGGTTCCATAGTATCCGGAGCCGTCCACTCCTTCCGAGCCACCACCTCCATGAGTGGGTCGAAAGGCGGGGACACCCAAGAGGTGGAAGGGCGAGAACCGAAGGCATCCAGGTACACTGACTTGTCCTCGGAAGGGTTGAGGGCAGATCAGTTCCCCCTCTGTTTAAGGATCTGAAAGATGTCAGAAAATGAGACATCCTCAGAGGGGGACCTTGGGGACCCTTCCGAATCATCCAGGTTGGTGTCAGATGTCACTGACTCCGGGGAGTCCACATGCTTCCTCTTGCATGTCCTCTTCCGAGGGGGCTCCCCCGCAGGATCAGGGGAGGCCTCAGAAGAGGAGGATATGCCCAATGGGGCGACCTGGAGAGTTGGTTCTCCACGCTTGGGCTCGGGAGGGTAGGCAGAGGCCGAAGCAGGCACCATGGAAGGAGGGGCCGATGGGGCCGATTGTGGCGCCGGTATAGGAGCCAGCACGCTCCTCATGACCTCAGAGGCGCCCCTATCAGGCAGAGAGGAGGGACCTAGCTCCGAAGAGATGAGAGCTCCTCTCGGCACCGAGAGGGACGGCTCCAAGGCCTATGTCGGGGCCGAGCTCACCTGCACCGATGCACCGAGAGGGAGAACGGGGTCGGACAAGGGTCCGATGCCACTCGCCCCCTCGGAACTGACGAGGGAGTCCTGGTGCCCAGATCCCTCCGAGGACGGAGCCAATGAAGGGATCGGAGCCGACGAATGAACCGATAAGGGTGGAATCAGTTCCGACGCCCCCACGGTACCAACCCCGACAGCCTCCGGCTCCGAGCTCGAAGGAATAGTCGGAGGAGGAACTGGAGCAGGCGTTGGGGAAGCCACTGTCTGATGAGACGGGCTATGCAATAACTGGGCGAGTGCCTGCGAATTCAAAAGCCTACTGACTACCCTCTCGAGGTCGTGGTCTGAAAGCCTGGAAGATCTAGAGGAGTGAGACCTATGGCTCCACTCCAACAGCAAAGGGGACTTCGGAGCCGACCTGACCAACTCTAATGAAGGAGATCGGGAGCGCTTTCGGCTTGAAGATGGCTCTGATGCCAAGGTCGAAGCCGACTGAGGCCTCGAAGTATCGGTTCCGGCCGGAACCGACGAGGCAGAAGAAGGTCCGCTCGGCGCCGGCTCCAGACATGGAGCTGACGGTTTGGTGGGCTTAGAAGGTTTTCCTGACAGAGGCTTGGTAGGAGAACCTTCGGGCTTCAATAAGCCCCTTAGGATGAGCTTATTTCTGCGCTCCTGCAGGACTCTTGGGCTAAAAGCATGACAGATGGAACAAGAGTCCTGCAGGTGCAGAGGGCCCAAACAATACACACAAGAAGTGTGACCGTCTGTCAGACATCTTCTGACAGCACGAGTCACACTTCTTGAATCCCGATATCTTGGTATCCTTAGACATGATACCACAGGAACGGGACAACAAAGTCTAAACAAGTATACAACACACACATAACACTTGACAGACACTCTTAAAGTTACTACAATAAAACAAAACAAAATTCCACACACACACACCTACTGAAAGGGAACCTGTACAAAACTACTGTACAAACTACTATAAAAGGAGGGGGGGGGTAAAGGCCTAACCACCTTAAAGGTGGAAAAGAGTAGGAAAACTATTAATAAAGGGAGGGAAGACTAGTCGGGAGACTACTAACACTACTAGAAAAGATCTAGGGAAAAATATCAATCAAAAACTAACTATAAATATAAAAAATTTTAAATATGACCTGGAGCCGGTGAAAACGCAATCTCGTAGCTGAAGCGGCAAACGAGATCTGGGTATATGACGCCTAGCATTATGGGACATAGCATAGCCTCGAGCTGGTAAAAATAGCTCTCGAGCTTTAGTATTAGGCCGAGTCGGAGCCGAGGTTCGGCTCCGAACCCATCCAGCAAGAATGGAGGCGAGACTGACAACTTAACATATTCTGTTTCTTAGACTGGGAAGTAATCCCGAGACTCACAACTTAAGTATTCTCTCATTTTGTGGAGGGTTTCTCCAACAGATAAGTCCTCAGGTGATGGGGCTGAGACAAGGTTTTCATGTGACTCAGAGTTGGCATACGGCCCTGAGGAAATTTGGTCCACATAAGCCAACTCATCTTCATCTGAGTCAAGGGAATCAGAAAACTTCTGGGTAGAAAGGTCCCTTTTTCTGTTTGGCAAAAGAAGTTCCTGGAGCAGGGGTCCTGTCAGGTCTCGGCAGTCTGAATCTCATAAAATCCATCAGATCCTCAGTTAACCTGAAGTGTCTGAAAGACTTAGAAGGCCTAGGATAGGCCAGGTTGCAGGCAGACTTCTTAGCTTTGGGTCTGGTCTTGGGTGTGATGTCTGTTATCAGCCTAGGCTGTCCCTATGCCTGGTCTGCTTAGGACTCCTCTCTGGCATGGGGGATCTCCACCATTACCCCCCCTTCAGTACATGTTGGATGGGAGTCAGAGTCTGTGAAGCAACTCTGGACCTATATGACAACTGAAGTCCTTCAGCTCAAGTGGATGTTGAATAAAGGCCACACCCCCTGTCATGGGGGGATGTGAGCACATCTTTATTCCCCTTGCAACAATAATGAGCCTGGGTATATTATCCAATACCAGTAGGCTGACATCCAGTACCATATCTTCCAATGTTTCTCCTCCTTTTGTGAGGAAAGTCCTACAAATCATGACCAATAGGTGGATGCAGTAGTATGTGTGGATCACTCACAAACTCTCTCTTCTTCTCTAAAAACTTTTCAACAGATACTCTACCCTATGCTTTATGATCCCAGAATTATACTGAGCACACTGCAGACAGAGGAGCATGTCGTGCTTCTAACCCAGGCTTAACAAACACAGTGTGTGAAAGTCCCTTTGAGGGATTTGTTCATATTCTAGGCAAGTCTTATGTTCTGACATCTAACAAACAATACAGACAATGCAGTATGAAATAAGATTTTCCCCAATGGGGTGCTTAGCTTTAGTTATTCTGTGTCTGGCTTTGGAATGACCAACATACTCAAAGGTTATACTAGGCTCCAACAACAAGAAAGAACTGAGAAAATGGTGTCAGCTGACAACCCTTATAACCTAGCTTCCAAACAATGGAGGGGAAGAGTATCCATTGGGCCAGGAGGACAGGAACAAATCTCTAGCATTTGGGCTAGCCAAGACCTTCCACAACAGGAAAACCAAAATGTGCTATTACTGCAACAGTGAAACACAATGAACAGCAAGACCTGTTTACAACAGCTTTTAAATCCATTACTCCTGAATTTATGTAATCTTACATCTGAAATGTTTTGCAGTAATTAGTCAACTCCTTAGAAAAGAGGCATAAAAATAGTGAAGTACACAGGGGCATTTTCCTACTGAGGCATGGTAGGTTTGCTCATGTTAAGCTCAGTGATGTTCCTGCATATTTTAAGTCATAATGAATACCGTTTATGCTAAGTGTAGTGATTTCCACAAACTGATTGATTTTTACTATAAGGGTACAGTAAAAAATAAAATAATTAGATGTGAACTAGAAACAATAAAACTACAGGACCCGTGTTACAAAACAAAACCAATACTTGTTTTTGTTCAGAAATGAAAGTTAAGTGTTTTTGTCTCAATGAAATAAGTATTAATAGACACTCACAACACAACCATTAGTTGAACTCTTGCTTAAAAACTCTCAAGTATGTCGCATGACACCAAACCCCACTAACAGGGATGTCTGTGAAAAGTATACAGTCATCAGTGTTGTAAAACATATGCTAAGAGATGGTTACAATGATAAAAATTCAGCAACTTAGTAAAACATTAAAATCAGTTCTAACAACGTGTAATATAATAACTCAAGATTAGCAGAAGACCACAGGAAACCAATAACTCAAAAGAAAGAAAGCGGTCCAGGCACACTGGAAACGGCTCACAAGTAACTATGTTAAAAATACTCCATATTACTTGTGAGCCGTTTCCAGTGTGCCTGGACTGCTTTCTTTCTTTCTTTTAATGTGTAATATATAAATAACAAAGGCATAAAAGTTCAGGTACTGAAGGCTCGGGATAAATTCCTTACTTGTGTTAAAGGTCTTTACTTCAAAAATGGTCATCACATTGGTCTGCTCATTCAGTGTTTCTACTGCGCTCACAGCTTAATACATTATAAAATTCTAACAAGAAATAAAACATTATAGATTGCCTTTTGGAAGGACATCACTCTTACAAACATATATACATTTGTTGATGTGGCCTAAAAATATATATCATTGGGTAGCTGTAGTTATGAAGGAATTCTAGACCTGGACTTCATCAATAAACGTGACTAGCAAGAATAAAAATACTGACGCTACTCTTTAGCGGTGAAAAAACAAACTGAAAATACTGCACTCGACACGGAAGTAGGAGAGCACCAAGGAGGGCATTTCAGTACTTCTTTGGAATTTTATCTGTCAAAATGTCAGCCAGCAGCTAATTTCCAATTATTTGAAAATGACAGCATCAGACATGCCAACAAGTACTGCGCTGTCTTCCATGGGGAATGTAATCTGTGCAGTAAACCCTTACAATATCACAAGAAATATTCTCACAGTCCAGAGTGTTGGATAGGCTTGTGAACTGTCACTTCCAAGACCAGTAGGAGAAAAAAATGTTTTGGCAGAAAACACTTTATAAAAAGCATAGTTCATACAACGGCATTACTTCTGCATGCTGCCTACTGTCAAAATTTTAACAACTTTTACTAGTTGCAATAAAACACATAATATTGTTATACTTATTTAAAAATACACCATAAATGCATAACAGCTGTACATAATCCCTGGAAAGTACCAAAACTGAAGAACCTGACAACAGAAGGAACAAAGGAAGCATACACCTGCAACAATACTTTGTAGTCTCAATGCACACTTCACTATAATTGTCAAACTCTGTACATGAACCACCAGAAAATTCAGCTTGATTCCAAAGTATTTATAGCACTGTTCATCCAAAAAACAACTTTAGTGATTATGGTGAGATGTTATGTGGCTTTTTGGCTACCACTGAATTGAGTGTGGCGGCACCTCACTGTATTATTTGGTGATCTATGTACTGTGGCAGGTAATTACTGGGAAGCGGTCATTAGAACGCAAAGTACTGCTATATGGGTATACAATCCTTCTTGTTGTCAGGGTTTTCAAATTTGGAGTTACAAAGTGACTGTTTTGTTTAATCCCTGAAAGGTTAGAGACTACTGAAACAAAAGAATTCTGATACACAGGAGATCGACAGGTGTGCGAGATCAGCAACCTGCGAGTAGAGGAATATCTCCTTCCCCTGGGGATTTGTGATCTTGGAATAAGTATGTATGTGTATATATATATATATATATATATATATATATGTATATGTATATATATATATATATATATATATATATATATATATATATATATATATATATATATATAGGTCCAGGACTAATGCTCAAGCGGCCGTTTCACCAAATGTGAAATGGCTGGGCATAGTTATGCGAAAGTGCTTCTCATTGAAGAAGCACTTTCGCATAAGTATGCCTGTTGCAGAGATCGCACTACAGTGGGGATAAGGGGAAATTCCCTTTTCCTCATTGTAGTGTGACCTCTGAGTGAGAATATAAAAGTAGGGGGGTGTGGGGGGTGCAGGGGGGCTTGCTCCCCTGTAAAAATGTAAATGTAATTTTTTTTTAACACACTTTAACGAAAGCGCTTTTTCGGTGAAAGCGCTTTCGTTAAAGTGTGTTTAGGGATAGTGGATTCGGACAGTTGAATTTTCGTTCAACAGTCCTAGATTTATATATATATATATATATATATATATATATATATATATATATATATACATATATATATATATATACATAAAATTAGCAGGGGATGGGTGGGGGACCTCCACATGGGGGGTGCAGGGGGGGCCTTCCCCCTAGAAAAAAATATGCTACTATTTGTTGCATGCACCAAGGTTCTTTCTCAATGCATGCATGGTAACATGTCGATGCTTGGTATGCCGACCTTTGGCGGTCAAAGTTTTGGAGGTCGACATATGGGCTACTCAACTAAAGTGAAAAGACCCATACAGATACATACATGCATACATACACACAAATACTCACACATTATGAGCAAATGTATAGCAACCAAAGAAGGGAAATGGAATCAAACCTATGCAAGACCATTTACTATCATATGACATATGTTACAGGATAACCACTTCGGTATGCCTTACCACTATAAGGCGAAGAAAAACAAAAACAAGAAAAAATATACTTAGGTTAAGACCACTGCTTCCTTTGAACAGAACAAAACAGATCATCAGCCAGCAACTATACAGTACAAGATCACATGATGCAAAATTTTGAATGCAACATACAATATGCAATAAATACAATGCACCATCACAAAGATTTCTATAGCTAATGCTTGGAGGAGAACTTGATCTCCAGGTACAGTAAAAACAGTGAGGGTGAAGTTTGATGACAAAGAAAAAAACTATGAAACCAACCAAGCATGCATGTAGAGAAATTGAAGTCTTGCAGTAACATCATTTGTGAACAAAACAATTAATACCATGCGGGCATTATCTATTAAGGAAATGTTACATATCTAAAGTAAGAATATAAATACATTTTATAAATGGTTATGGTTCTAGCTCACAGTCATTTGATCATAAGCTGAATTTGCCTGCCAAAAGGTTAAGTGCTGCTGTGGTTGACTAGTGTGCAGGAATGGCTTTTCATTGCTTTGCTTGAATGCCCTTTCTTGGCACTTGTGTGACAATGGAGTCAGTATATAAGTAAGGGGGTGTTGGGACAAAACATCTATATCAGGCTATATGGATTAAGTGGGTTTTTCTCCCTTTTTTGGCAATCACAAGATATTCTCAATTCTTTATTAGTTATTTTCTATTATACAATGACTGGCCATTAATATTTGAAAACGAGCACGCTGATTGGTCCGTCCAGTCAGCGTACCTGTTATAAGTACGAGCATATACCAATGGAAAAAGGTCCGGTCACCCAGACATTTTTCCATTGGTATATACTATAACTTTTCATTTTTTAATAAAAATAAATAAATACAACCAGAAATCCAGACTCCGGACATACCAGAGTGACAGGACGGAGAAGATATTAGGAAAACCAGGTACGTTATTCAAAAATAAGACACGTACCTGATTTTTCTAATAATTCCTCCATTCTGTCTCTCTTCTACCCTTAAACTGTTCGAAACATTTTTTTTTTAATTAAAAAAAAAAAAAGAAAGAAGAAAAAAAAAGGAGCAATGGAGACCTTTTTTTCTTCGTTGCTTCCTTTCCAAAGCACTGAAGTACTGGGTATGTGTGGGAACGCAAGTCCCATACACATGCGCAGTACATCAACAAAGGCAACAGGATATGTATCACAAGCAGGACGACACCACGGCACCATTATACAAAAAGATTATTTAAGAAAAGTATTTTTTCCTTAAATAATGTCATTGCACAATAGCAATAACTGACTCCCTGGTGTGGTATATTAAGATTTATCAACGGCTGGCTTTATTTAATCACTCGGGCTTCACCCTCATGATTAAACCACACCAACCATGGGTAAATCTCAATATACCACACTGATGTCGTCTGATATTGCTATATGAAATAAAGAACTAATTAGCATTCACATAATTAAACAATACAAATGAAGTCGCTATGGTACTACTATCCAACACAGAACAGCAAGTTATAAAACCCAGAGAAAGAATATATGGGTGTCATGTCAGAAATGTGAACAGTATAAAAAAAAAAATCAGGTATTGATTCCTATGGGTGAATGGGGATGTTCCTCACAATCTGCTTCATGAATCATTCACTCATACATCCTCGTAATAATCAGTGATACTTCAGAAGTTCTGAAACTGAGATCCAAGAACAATCACTCCAGCCTTTCACATACTAAATATTACAAGTCTGTAATTCAAAATTTTAAAACCAGCACTGAGTAGGCTCCCAGGTGAACTCTAGCAAAGATTAAAGATGTAGAATACAGAAAAATGATTGGTGAAAAGACAGGTCTTACTGTCTTCCTATGTCTCTAACAAATTTCTATAAATTATATTCAGTAAAATATATTCTCAAAGTTTATGCTAAAGTTTGATACAGTATGTGGAGAAGGGCTATGGTTCTTGAATCTTCTCCACCTCACAAAACTAAATTTATGAAATCTGACAGTAATTAGGGGTATGATCTCTCACGTCATACTGCTGGTACTAAGTAAATTAAAGTATACAAGAAAGGCACATGGATGTGAATTAAATATTGATTTCATTTGTCAAGTTGGACCATAAAGTAGTCTCCTCCAAAATTAAGGTGACAAGAGTAACCCATTTAGCCCTCAAACATTTAGGAATAATTCCAAAGCCAGATGCCCTGGCAAAATTGTAAGCCCCCAAAGCAGGTGAACTCTACTGCCTAAACAGAAATGCTCCTAGAAACCCTATGCTATAATGCAAAAAAACTGCATAAAGAGCTATTGTGGAGAAAAATAAGCATATGACTAATTCAAGGAACAAGACACCCTGATGAAATTCCAGTATCAACAATATATAGAACAAATGGAAGAAAATCATGGCCAAATCCAGAAAGTTTAATGCCAACAAGGCAAGAAACTCCTCATCCAAATAAATAAGCAACTCTGGAGTCGTATTAACTCCACTAAAGCCAAATTTGAGGTGAAGAAAGGCTCACAGGCAAACAGTAACCACAAGGTCTTCTTCAGCTACGTCCACAACCTCAGAGATTATATATAAAACAATATATTAAATTAACTGCAAATGTAACTGCCTATATGGGTTTAGACACAGCAAACCTGACGATTAAAAATTTTAGCTCCTATTTCATCTCAATCTCCCCCCAGTCATCCCCCAACAGACAACATTGACTATAACTCCCCTGAACATCAATAGCAAACAGGTGCTCAATGCAGTCTAATAAGCAAAAAATACTGCATATATGGGGCCTGATAATATCCCAGGATGCTTCCTGTTCAGCATGAAATATGACCTATCCAGCCATTTAAGATCATTGCTCAATCTTAGTCTCCAAACTGGCTTCATTCCCACTGCCTTGTAAATGGAGGACTGCAACAGTTATCCCTCTGCACAAGGACAGGCCATCTAATGACCCAGACCCACAAGTCTAAATCTGCTCATATGCAACGCTATGTAAAGAACCAGCATGGATAAGACATAGGAAATCTTCAAACACTGGATCCAACACAGTCTGGTTTCATCAAGGGTGGATCGTGCCTGCTGCTCAGTTTGGTGGACTTTTTCAAGTCAATGGTACACACTGCCTACATTTGCCCCCAACCAAGGCATTCAACACTAATCTCCATTCAAGCATTACTTACAAACTCACAAAACTAGAAGTAAACATCTATGTCACCCACTGGATAACTAACTGACTCTCAGATAGGACAGAGAAAGTCAGGACAGTGGCTTAATAATCTCCTATGAACCAATGACCTAACTACAGCTTGGCCACAACAGCATGCAGCAAGTATACACTATTGTCTTGCATATGGGTCTACACCATTCTTACCAAATAATATGTTTCACACTGAACACCCCTACTGCGCATTCTTTGGACTGGTTCCCCAGACTCTCTTCGCAATACAGTCTCTGGATTTCAATGCCTTCTACAGCTCACTTGTCTGCACTAATTGTACTTGGAATGTTGTTGTTTGTCTTTTCGGCTTTTCCCAGTTAGGGGTCGCCACAGCAGAATTCCAGTCCATTAATGACTGGCAGTCGATTTTTTTATGGTGTTGAGTTGCCAGCCCGACGCCCAACCTTCAGCGAAGGCACGCCCATTCACGCATGTCTTTTGGAGGCCACCCAACCGCAGGGAGGACATGCAGACTCCACACAGAAGGCACTCCAACCAAGAATCGAACAGGAGAACCTCTTGCTGTGAGGCAACAACGCTACCGCTGTACCACCTCGGCTACAAACTGTACTTGGAGTAAAAGCTTATATTCACATAAATACACATTAATTTCCATTGAAAATAACTAATATTTGCCAACACTACTGTCTTTTCCCTGTACCAAACTAGTAAATTGCCACTATTCCAGACTTCCCAGTTGCAGTTTCACACTGCTGATAATCCAAAGAATTATAAACACAAATGACAGTGTGTACCAGAGCAGTCTCGCCAGTTATAGGTAGATGCCAACAGCCTGCCACCATCTAAGAATAAATACATTCCTATCAATAATTACATAAAGACAAGAGCTTACTACCAGCTTTTACAAAGTGAATAAATAGAATACTTTACTTGAGAAAGAATGAGTTAAGCATTGAGTCATCTGTCAATATACAGACAGTTATGTAACTGCAGAAGGAAACAGAAAATAATTCTTTTGGGTGCACACTTACAAGAGAAAACATCTGTGTACAGCAATATTTTTTTCGACTAATCTTAACTTTAATTATTAAACAATTCTTAATCTAAACTTTCTGAATTTCCAGAACATATCAAGCAGAGGCAAAGCGCAGAGAAATCGCAATATCAAGCTGTAAATTAACAGTCTTCTCCCTTTTCCGGCCTCTTCTCATTTGCTTTGTTTATATCACTTCATTCAGACAACAGATGCAACTGAGAAGAGTGTCATATTCTCACAGCAAGCCATCTACTTACAAATGTACTCAATTCAATGTTCCATGTTATGAAATTAAAAAGTCTAGTAAGGCCTTCAAGAAGTTTAATGCAAGCATACCTCAAATTAAAAGCTCTCTCTCTTATACAATAATACAATCCCCTTTTAAAAACAGCAACAGAGTCAAACTTTCTAATTCTAAAAGGGACAGATTTCCACCATCTAGCAGCTCGAGAATGGAGATACTTCAATAACGTACTTGTCCAAATTCTAAGGTAATAACTATTCTTAGTAGCCACTTGTTGATCTTTTCTATTTATCCCAACACTAGCTCCATAACTGCCATTATGAAAACTTTTGTATATTACAATTAAATTGCCTTACACCAATCTATAATTAATAGAGAAAATGGCTAAAACATTCACCCTTATATTTCATACCACTAAGACAGCTAATTTGTCTAGTAAAATACTTCTCTTTCCAGTGTATCCAGCTGCATACAATTTTACATACAAATGGATATGCCATATTCCATAACAGACTTTACTACTACTACTTTAAATGTATTAATACATTCTGCTCCCTACAAACAACGTTCTTACACATATTTCTAAGCTTAAAATAACACTTTTTGTCCATTTGTCCATTAGATGCAAATCAAAACTTCATTTATTATCAATTCTTTTCCCAAATTCCTGTACAGCATTAACTTCACCATGTAAAAAAGTAGTCTGCTACATGAGGGTAACAGGGCTTGCCACCTTTATAATGCATTTTTTAACACTAAATTTTGCACCATTAGAAGCAACCCATAGATGTAAATGCCCCCATAACAGACATTGATCATTAGAGCATCTTATAACTGAACTGATTTTAGAATCATCCACACATTTACAAAACCATAACTTATCAGGTCAGGGGAAAAGAGGTTATGTACTCACCATAACGTTCCATGTGAGTTGTCCATCTCCCCTTCATTCTTTACTTGTGGGTTCGGAACCGCTCAGCCGTTTACTAAAGCTCAAGGTCTCCAACTAAATAGTGGCCTACACCCTATTCCATAAGCTCCAGTGCATTCCCGAGATCTTGTTTGCTGATATACCAGTTTATAATTGCACACACACACACACACACACACACACACACACACACACACACACACACACACACACACACACACACATATATATAAAATGAATCCTGCATTAGTTTATAAGCGACATATATATATATATATATATATATATATATATAAAACGAATCCTGCATTAGTTTATAAGCTAAGAAAAAGGTCAGAGACAATCAGAAACCAATTATTAACCTTTTGGTCCTTCAGGAACTAATAAGGATGGGGGTATTAGGGTGGGAAGCAAGAATGAAGGCGAGATGGACAACTCACATGGAATGTTATGTTGAGTACATAACTTCTTTATGTGAAGTTGTCCTATTTCGCCTTCATTCTTTACTTGTGGGACAGCATCTTTAGTACCATCTTTCCCGGGTGGCTCAACGGAGAACATTCTTCAGAACAGTGGACTCAAAGGAAGCCCTGTCCTTGGCGGCCAAATCCACTTTGTAATGAATGATAAAGGTGTGAGGCCTTGCCCACATTGCTACTGCACAAATGGTAGCAATCAGTAGTTTAGCACGAAAAGCAGAAGAGGTTGTGATAGCTCTTGTAGAGTGAGCTTTTACTTTGTCTGGAAGTTGTTTATCCACCAACTGATAAGTATAAGAGATGCAATCTGACAAACCACTTGGAAAGAGTGGTTTTTGCCACTGAGGCTCCTTTCTTGGAATCCAAAAAGGATACGAACAATTGATCATTTTTTTCTAAAATCCTTTGTTCTGTGAAAATAGAAAGGTAATTGTCTATGTACATCAGGTTGGTGTAACATGTATTCTGTCTTATTGCCATACTTGGGGAAAAAAATGGTAAGTCTATAGAATGGCTCAGGTATAATTCTGAACAAACTTTTGCTAGAAAGGATGGGTTTGTACGAAATTAAACTCTGTCATTATGAAACAAGATATACAAAGGTTTAATAGATAATGCTTGTAACTCCGAAACCCTTCTGGCTTAAGTGATAGCCACTAAGAAAATTGTTTTCCAGGTTCAGAACTTCAAGTGACAGGATGACGCAAGTTCAAAAGCAGATAACACAAAATTTAGGTTCCATGGAGGCAGAGGTGGTTTAATGGGTGGTCTTAACAGGCTGGTACCTTTCAAAAAGGCTTTGCGCAATCTATGGGACATAACATTGGGTCCTCCCTCTCCAAAGTGAAAATTAGAAATTACTGCTAACTGCACATGAATAGTAGCTGCAGCTGCTCCCTCACTGAAACGTTTTGCTAAAAATTGCAGTATAGAAGGTATAAATGCAGCAAGCTAGTCAATATGATTCTTAACAGCACAGGATGAAAATCTTTTCCATTTGCTGAGATATAACCTTCTCGTAGAAGCTTTGTGAGAAAAAATCAGGATATGCTGTACTTGGGTAAAAAGATCAGGTAGCCTGGCTATGTTTGGAACTGGACCAGCCAAGCTGTCAGTTAGAGGGTCTGGAGACCTAAATGGAGCATTCTTGATGGATGGGTCAGGAGATCTGGCACTGGGTCTGGAATCCAAGGCTCCTCCTGAAGATGAAGCCTCAAGAAGGGGAATTAAATTTGAAGAGGCCAGTAATGGGCTATCAAAATTAAGGTCCTTCCCAATGTGCTGACTTGCTGATCTGGGTATCAATGAAAGGGAGGGAAGGCACAAAGGAGATAAGAGGGCCAATCATGTACAAGTGCAGCCCTTGGATTAGGGCAAGGTAGCTGCTGCATTTGGTGTTTATGGAAGTGGCAAAAAGATCAAAGCAAGGCTGGCCCCATTTCCAGAAGATCCTTTCCGCTACTTCTTGTTTCAGGGACCACTCATGAGGCATTAGAATCGCTCTGCTGAGTGTGTCTGCTATCATGTTGGATTTCCCTGGGATATGCGTTGCTGTCAGAAAGCGTTGGGGAAGAGGCTGCCCACTGCCATACTCAGGGCCTCTCGACAAAGGGGGTAAGATCTGGTTCCTCCTTGTTTATGTATAATACCACTGACATATTGTCTGTTTGGATCACAGTTGTTTCCAGTGGAAGAGAGTCTTGGCATGCTGGCAATGCAAGAAGCACCGCTCTCATCTCTAGGACATTGATGTGCAAATGGGCCTCGTGATCCTGCCACATGCCTTGGACTATTCTTCCCTGATAATGCCCTCCCCCACCCCATGTGGGAATCATCCGTGGTCACCATGGCGAGCGGTTTTGGAAGAACAAACAGTCGACCTAAAGTCACTTGGTTGGAAAGAAGCCACCAACGAAGGTCTCTTCTGCAAGATTCCGTCAACAAAATCTGGTGAGACATCAGGAGGTCCTGCATGGACCATTGAGTGAATAGTAGCCATTGTAAAATTCTCATGTGCAGTCTCACTAAGAGAATTACATTTATTGCTACTGTCATTGTGCCTAGTAATTTTAGGGCCGTCCTTGCTTGGGTCTTTCTCCTAAAATGAAGGTCTAAACCCGGCACCTGTAGATGTTGTACTCTGAATGGTGGAAACTTTAGCATCATTGTTGTAGTGTTTAAATCTGTGCCTATAAAGACATAGAACGTTGACAGTCCCAATGTCTTGAGACGAAACTCACCAAAAAAACGGCAATTCAGCAGCTGAAAAGTGTGTAGTTGTAAACAGTGCAGTCACATTCTTCAGGAAAAAAGTATAACATTGGAAAATATAAATAGTACAAAAATATATTCAAACAAGGTAATTGTTGCACTAAGATAATTGTATATATGGCTAAATACATGGCATACTCAGGATTTTATATAGGAAAAACTGAGAGGAAATTTAATAAACGGATATATTCTCATTTATATAGTATCAGGACAAAAGATGAAAAGAACGCTCTTTTTAGACATATCAAAAAATGTGGAGACAGGCACTATTTCAAGTTTGCTATTATTGACAGTGTTCAACTTGATATGGGGGGGGGGACTTCAAGGGCCTGTTATCATACAAAGAGTTTTATTGGATGCTTCAGCCCCACCAGGACTCAATTACGTTATTTCTATTAAACCTTTGCTAGCTATGGGTTGAATTTGGGTTTAGTGGCATATTCAACAGTTAATTTGTGATCATAAGACACAAACAGGCATACCAATGTTATATTTATTTATATTTATATTCAAATATTCACATCATATTGATGGTACAATTTTGTTACAATAATTTTATAGATAGGTAGATTTAGGACAAGATATATATTTTGGTCATTGTTTATTGTATTGTTGTTTAGATTCTTATAGTTTTTATAGAACAGTTTGGATGGATATGTAATAATTTGTTCTGTATTACCCAGGCATTATACATACAAATATTTAATACTCAGGCATTATACATACAAATATTTAATACTAAAATATTTTTAAGGTTTAGATTTATATTTTATAATATATATTATACATTGTATTTGTTCACGTTGTGTATTAGCATAGATAGGATTTTTACAATAATAGGTTTTGCACTATGTGTATTTTTAGGTGTCATACACCTTTAATATGAAGCATTGTGTATTTTGAAATTTGGCGCCAAAAAGTTTATTTAAGTACTGAGAGGTTTGTTTCAACTTGTTCTTTAGAAGCTTGCCATTTAGCAAGTGAAAACGCTTAACCTGTTGGATTATTCTGTGTTTCGTTTAATAAAATTACAGTTTGGCTGAGGATACCATTGGTTTTTGAAGACATTTGTTTCATTTGTTTAAATGAAAATAAAAAAAACAAATACAAAGTCCAAAAAAACGGGTAATCCAAAGTCAAACAAGCCCCTAATGAATGAACGCTAGTTTTATTTTTATAGAAAAAAGCGTTTTCGCCACAGTCAGTAATGCAGCTTCATCAGACTATACACAACACAACCACTAATCGCAAATTTAAAAATACAAGATTGTCCTTTTATTCTTATTTTATTATTGAAGCGGATGTATATACTAATACATTTTTTTGCTTCAGGACTTTCTTTACTTTTTTTTGTATATTTTTACTTGGTTAAATTAAGATTTATTGTTGAGAATAGGTATATTTTTAAGTATATATTTGTTTTTTTGTGACGTGAATTAAGTCACTTCCTGTTCTTGTATTTTTAAATTTGCGATTAGTGGTTGTGTTGTGTATAGTCTGATGAAGCTGCATTACTGACTGTGGCGAAAACGCTTTTTTCTATAAAAATAAAACTAGCGTTCATTCATTAGGGGCTTGTTTCATCTGTTCCACTGGCTTTCTAAAAGTTTATCTAACTGCTGAGAGTTTGGCTGTGGATATTGCTGTTTTTTGAAGGCGTTGTTTAATTTTTCCACTGGCTTTTGTACACACTTTTCAGCTGCTGAATTGCCGTTTTTTTGGTGAGTTTCGTCTCAAGACACTGGAACTGTCAACGCTCTATGTGTTATTCTGTTCAGTAGTTGTTTGGAACGTTGTTTGTGTTGGTTCCTTCAGGTTTTGCCCATTGTGTCTGATCGAGATGATAATCCAGGCCCTCCCCCCAGTATGCAAAGTGGTGATTTGGCTCGAGTTCAGGCAGAGCTAACAGAGTTGCGGGGAGAAGTAAGCAGACTTTCTGACTTGTTATCAAGATTTGGTAATATTGTCACAGCCAGTGGTAACACTAACAAAGGTTTCAACAATGTTGCACCAGTTTCTGTAGCTCTTGAAGTTGAAACCAATGGTGCAACACATTGTAGGGATTTGAGGATGTCCAACAACAGTTTGGACATTTTCAACAATTCTAACAGTACCACACATTCACCAGGTATACCAAAGGGACAGGGGAATGGTAATGACTGTTAGAAATTGATAGATTTACCAGCTACTTGGCATTCAATCAATAAAAAGAACAGTACCAAGCTGGGTGTATCGGACTTCACCTTTGAGTGGTCCTTTGCGGACCTGGATTTGGAAGCAAAGCGCATGGGTACTAAACCGAAGAAGGTGATGTCCCAAAAGACCTACATACATCAAGAACCAAGTGTTGGTAATGAAAAAAGGACTGGGACTGTTGTGGAGTCCGTTAATATGACTAACAGAGAAGGTGGTAATTCCAACCACCTTTTGAAAACATTTTTGGACAAAAACTGTGTATTTGACAACAATAACCCAGTAGTAGACAATGTTAATTCTTCGGTTCCTAAAGAAACATTAAAGGACATTATATAGAAATTGAACAATATTAACAATATTAAACTAGACAATGCATATTTCAACAAATGTATGTAACATAATATTGTCCCTATGGGACTTAGATTTTTTAAATGCCCTATGGGAATTGATTTGACTGACAACACTATACAACAGTTTAAACACATTTTTTGATCAATGTGGTTTTAAATATATGCAAATGTTAATTAAATATAACGATGAGAAATTAGTGAGACTTATGCAGGAAGTGGAGGAATTGAATGAGATTATCAGAAATTATTTAGTGTTCCCGCAATGGGAAAAACTGTATGTTAAACAGTTTAATGTAGCTGACAATGCTACCAAACCAATATATTTTCGCAAAAATAAGAAGTTTTGTAGAGACATGGAACAATATAAGAAGGGAAGGGCATATATATGGGACAAATATAAAGTTGATTACAAATATTCTAAAAAAATTTCAAGTGAAGAATTTAACAATGTTCATTATTCATATGGGCATCAAAGGAATAATCAAGATTATAATTCTTTTCACATAGAGAACAGGAGAAGACAAAGAGACTGGAAATGGGGAGGGAATTGGAGAAGACAACAACAGGAATATTAGGTACAGTAGTGGAATGTCAAGTACAAGAGAATTTAAGTAAACAAGGGCCAATGGTCTTACGGACGAACGACAAGGATTTGTCTAACAACAAAGCAAATATTACACAGGAAGGTGCAGTATACAATTATAAGAATTTTAAGATTTACAACTATACTGAGTACCCATTACAAACGGTACACTTTGATTTATTTTCTAAAGGATGAATTTCACCCCCAATACTAAATTTAGACTTGTTGGCTGCATCAGTGAAATAAAAAGATATATAAGAAAACTTAATAAGTCTCATGTTTAAAGACACTACAAAGGATTCTAGTAAGCAAGACTACAAGTGCAAAGGGTTAAAAAAGAAGAGCACGTATGTGCCCCCTATGCATCCGATTATTTCAATTTCTGACAAATCCGTAACACAACAAGTATATAGACTACAAAATCATATTGGTGGTAAAAAGATTAATTATAATTTATCCTTGGAAGAACAAAAAGTCCTTACTGACTTGAAATGATGACAGCATTAGAATAATGAAACCTGACAAAGGTGGTGGTATTTCCTTTTTTGACAGTACGGTATATTCTTCAAAAATATATGATTTATTACACGTCGGGGAATTATGAAACTGTATCTTTGAATGAGATTAATATTGCTTACAATAGGATTGACTTACATATAGAAGAATTCCTGTTAGATAACAGAATCACTATAGACACTCATAATTTTATTAAAGTGGAACATCCCAAGTTAGCTTCTATAGTGGGAATCCCTAAAGTCCATAAAGATACAATAAAACCCCCATTTAGACCTATTATTTTGGGTAGTCATTCCAAAACATTCCCTATGGGTTCAGTTATTGACTTTCACTTGAAACATATTTACAACAAAATTCCACATATGATGAAAGATTCATGAGAATTTTTGAAGAAATATCCTACATACTTGAGAAGTAATAATTTGTTATTTGTAACCATAGATGTTGTAGACCTTTTCTCTTGTATCCCTAAAATTGATGGATTAGAGGCATTTGCTAACAGCATACATAAATATGCAGACCTTAAAAGGGACAAAGCATGCTTATTAATGGACATGATGTCAATTGTCCTTGAACATAATTACATTCAATTCGAGGATGAATTCTTTAGACAAACCAGGGGCATTGCTATGGGAGCAGCATGTGCTCCCATCTTCGATAACCTGGTTATGTTAGACTGGGAAGAGACTAAGGTGTTTAAGAGCCAGTTTATGCAATATATTAAATATTATTCACATAATTTAGATGATATATATATATATTATGGGAAGGGAGTTCGGACAGGTTGGACCAGTTTTTAATATATCTCAATCAGAGTAGCAACTTTTTAAAATTCACTTCGTACAGCAATGATTTTGGTGTACCCTACTTAATGTGTTTCTAAAATGGGATCTGGGTTTAAGTCAAGAATTTATAGAAAAAATACCTTTTCCAACAGTTATTTAGAATTTTCCAGTTATCATCCCAGGAACAGGTTTATCAACATTTATAAAGGACAGATCATACGTGCCATCCAAATGACTTCTGTATACAAAGACATGATAGAGGAAGTGGCACATATCACGACTATGTTCTAGGAAAGAGGGTATGATGACAAGATGATGGCTAGGGTTAGTCAGCAAACTATTCAAGGATGGACATTTAAATATAAACCATTGTTGGGCTTATATTATGCATCAGGGCTGACTGATGAGCCACCAGTACATTCCCTAGAAGATAGTCCATCATATGGGAAATATTGTGTGTTGGAATATGGACCATATATAGGTAAAGTTAAGAGCATCTTGACTACTAATTGGAATATCATTGCTATTGATGATGAATTGGTTAGTATTTCAGGGACTGGACCATGATTTGTGTATAAGATGGGGTACAACATAAAGAAATATTTAGAGAAAAGGAATTTAAAACCAATATCTTATGACTCTTGTACTAAAATGTGGTAGTTGTAAACAGTGCAGTCACATTCTTCAGGAAAAAAGTATAACATTGTAAAATATAAATAGTACAAAAATAATATTCAAACAAGGTAATTGTTGCACGAAGATGATTGTATATATGGCTAAATGCATGGCATGCTCAGGATTTTATATAGGAAAAACTGAGAGGAAATGTAATAAACGGATATATTCTCATTTTATATAGTATCAGGACAAAAGATAAAAAGAACGCTCTTTTTAGACATATCAAACAATGTGGAGACAGGCACTATTTCAAGTTTGCTATTATTGACAGTGTTCAACTTGATATGGGGGGGGCTTCAAGGGCCTGTTATCATACAAAGAGTATTGGTGGCAGGTTTTATTGGATGCTTCAACCCCACCAGGACTCAATGACATTATTTCTATTAAACCTTTGCTAGCTATGGGTTGAATTTGGGTTTAGTGGCATATGCAACAGTTAATTTGTGATCATAAGACACAAACAGGCATACCAAATTTTATATTTATTTATATTCAAATATTCACATCATATTGATGGTACAGTTTTGTTACAATATTTTTATAGATAGGTAGATTTAGGAGAAGACATATATCTATGTATAATCTATTCTCATGTCTCTCTTCTATGCTAACAATACAGTATACAGCCATAAGTACTATGTTTTCAGAAATTGTTAATGGTGTTATCCTGCTATAACACTGTGTGTTATGTGTGCAATGTATCTCTTACGTATACTACCATAAGTACTATGTTTTTAGAAATTGTTAAAGGTGTTATCCTGCTATAACACAGTATGTTGTGTGTGTAATGTATTTTTAATATGGAGCTTTTCTCCCCGGGCCTCCACTGAAAACGGGCTTTCGAGCCCAGTGGACTTCCCCGGTCATCAAACTGGAAATAAATAAATAATTAAATAAATTTTGGTCATTGTTTATTGTATCGTTGTTTAGATACTTATAGTTTTTATAGGACAGTTTGGATGGATATGTAATACTTTGTTCTGTATTACCCAGGCATTATACATACAAATATTTAATACTAAAATATTTTTAAGGTTTAGATTTATATTTTATAATATATACTATACATTGTATTTGTTCACGTTGTGTACTAGCATAGATAGGATTTTTATAATAATAGGTTTTGCACTATGAGTATTTTAAGGTGTCATATACCTTTAATATGAAGCATTGTGTATTTTGAATTTTGGCGCCAAAAATTATAAGTGCTGAGAGGTTTGTTTCAACTTGTTCTGAAGAAGCTTGCCATTTAGCAAGTGAAAGCACTTAACCTGTTGGATTATTCTGTGTTTCGTTTAATAAAATTACAGTTTGGCTGAGGATACCGTTGGTTTTTGAAGACATTTGTTTCATCTGTTCCACTGGCTTTCTAAAAGTTTATCTAACTACTGAGAGTTTGGCTGTGGATATCGCTGTTTTTTGAAGGCATTTGTTTCATTTGTTCCACTGGCTTTTATACACACTTTTCAGCTGCTGAATTGCTGTTTTTTGGTGAGTTTCGTCTCAAGACACTGGGACTGTCAACGTTCTGTGTGTTATTCTGTTCAGTAGTTGTTTGGAACGTTGTTTGTGTTGGTTCCATCAGGTTGTGCCTATAAAGACGATATGTTGAGATGACAATAAGGCAGATTTTTCATAGTTTATTGTGATCCCTAAGCGAGAACATAGTTTCATAGTGGTGTCTCTTGCCTCTGTTAGTAGATGCTTGGTGGTGGGGGTTAGGAGCCAGTCATCTAAATATGGGAACATCCGGAATCCCAAATGTCTCCGGCGAGCCGTAACTACTGCCATACATTTGGTGAACACTCTGGGGGCTGTAGTGAGGCCAAAGGGCAGAGCTTGAAATTGGTAGTGACTGGCTCACAGCCAAAACCGCAGATGACTCTTGGATGGCCTGTCCATTTTTATGTGGTAGTATGCATCCTGGAGGTCTTTAGAATATACCCAATTGTCTTTTCCCAGAAACAGAAGTATCAACTACAGTGTAACTATCCAGGATTGTCTTTTTTACAGATTTGTTTAGTCTGCTGAGATCCAGTATGGGTCTCCAGTCACGTTTTCTTTGGAACTAAAAAGAACCTTGAGTAAATCCCAGATTCTATCTGGTCTGTGGGGTCAGGTTGGATGACTTTTTTTTCTAGCAACTTTTTTATTTCCAAGGTTGCTTATTTCCTGTGACTGGGTGGGACATCCGGAAAGTTTTTTATACATGGGAAGGGACAAGGGTATGGAGTAACCTCTGGATATGATGCTTTGTACCCACTTGTCTTTTGTTATTTTTAGCCAGGTCTCTGGGTACAAAGATAGTCGACCCCTGACTGCCTCCAGATAGGGACAGATGGGCTTCCTTTCAAGATCGCTGAAAGGGCTTACCAAAGGAGGAATCTCTGTCACCCTGGTTCTGCGGGCCTCCTCTGCTGCATGGCCAGCATTTTCCATTTTTGCTTTCCCCTCTGCCCATGGGGGAAGGCTCACCACGTGTGTCTTGAAAAACTCTCTGAGATTTAAAAAAACATTTTTTCTCCCTTTAGGAGAAGGTCTAGGTGGTGTGGAAAAACAGACTCCAATGGCAGAGAGAGTTTTTCCTTCCTGCTCACACCTGGTTAGTGTCTCTTTTACTTTAGGCCTGAACAAGGATGAGCCGTTGAAGGGGGTGTTAAAGGATGGCTTGAAAGGTTCCGCAAAGTTACATAAGCGCATCCAGGAATGTCTCCTGAGGGCAATGCCTGAACCCCGTGACCTACTAGCTCTGTCAGCTGCATAAGAAACGAACCTCATGGATGAGTTAACTACTGAATTTAAGGTGGCGAGCTGGGAGGACACTGTCTAATACCCCCCTCAGCTACTGAACCTTGAAGAGTATCTCCAAGCTCCTTCAGGAGATCTCTCTGCAATCTGGTGAAATGAGTTAGATAATTCAGGGACCTGAGTGTGAAGGTCGCTGAAGACAACATGCGCTTTCCATATCTGTCCATTGTATGAGACTTGGAAGGTCTTATCTTCAGGGAAGTAATGAACTTGTTTGGCCTTGGGGGGATGGGATCCACTGTATCTGGAGACTCTCATGCCTTTTGACAAACTAAACCCATAAGTTCGTCGAAAGGTGGAGACACCCAAGTGGCGGAAGGGTGAGACACAAAAGCCCTCAGGTACACAGACCCCTCATCAGAAGGGGTGATGGGTTCCAGCCACCTCCCCGTTTAAGGATTTAATGCAATCTTAAATATTACAGAAAGAGAAAGATGCAAATCTTTGCTGGTAAGTTATAGATAAGGGTAAATGAGCAAGCAGTGATTCAGATATAGGGAAGAATGAGGCAGGAAGAATTATGATGGAATGCATAATGCATTACATGGGGAAGTATTACAAAGAAATAACACATTAAAATAATGTGTAGTGAATGAAAGAACTGGGAGGAAATTATGTAAAAGAACATATCTAGAAGGATGCTAAATATGTCATAAGTCTTGGGAGAAATGTAGTTTGAATATGTTCTATCCTAAGGTCTAGGGAAGTAGTGTCCAACCCACGGCCCTCAGAGCTCTTTCTTGCAGCCCGCAACATGTAACCAAAAAATGGGTAAGCGCATGAGCCAACGTTGTAAGCTTAAGCACCTTTCTGGCTCATTCCACACATTAGCGAAGCAGGACCTACCAAATGGCAGTTGTATGTGCAGTTGCCAGTGAAAAGGACAGCACCTAATTATATTAACGTAAGTATTGAGTGAGCGAATGCCTGCATGAAAGCAGAGTGTGTGTGTGTGTGTGTGTGTGTGTGTGTGTGTGTATAAAAGCAGAAGAAACTGTGTGCGTGTTTATATGAGAAACGGTGAACAGTGAGATCAATTGCACCATTATTTTACACTTGCTAAGCAGCAAATAAATGAAAACAAGGTGTGTGTTTCTGTCTAAACTAGATGAAGAAACTGTATTTATCTGAAAGCTTCCACTGAGTGATAAGGTACAAAAAGCAAACTCTGCAAATGCTTAATAAAATACAAAGCTTTTGGATAAAAATTCTTCATCAGTGTTAAAGTGAATCTCAAAATATTAACACTGAAGAAGGATTTTTATCAGAAAGTTTGTATTTTATTAAATACTTTTAACGTTTGCAGAGTTCACTTTTTTATCGTACCTTGTTGCTTATGATTGCATTTGGTGACTCTGCTTGGCAGCGGATTTGATCCTGTGTTTGCTGTTGTTCCTTACTTAGTGATGCCAGAACAGCCAAGGCACAAGAATACCAGGGGAGTCAGCAAAAGGAAAAAAAAAATCTAGTCTAGTGTGTCATACCTTACTATTACACTATTCAAGAGCTTCCTACAGTTGGGTGCTGGATTGAGTGTGGACTTCAGTGATCTGGCAGCAAGCTTTGCTATTGGAACTGTAGGTGATGCAGGTGTGACAGGGACAGCACAGCAGCCTCGGCTATTCGTTGGCATGATCCTGATTCTCATCTCTGCAGACGTCTTACGGTTGTATGGCCTGTTATCTGATCATGTCCACCAAGTAAACCATGCACAACAAACAACAACTGGTTTAGTGACACTTTACAGTAAAATGAGCTCCTAAATTATAATGGTCTTAACTCTACAATGTGTACAGTTGTCAATCTGATAGTTAACCTCTTGTAAATGCGCAGTGTACATTAGTGATTTTTGTCAGTCATGTATGTGCGTAGGTGTTTAATTTGGGTGGATTGCCTGGAATTTAACACATCCTCTCCCCCCAACCTTTCAGTCCCTTTCTTCTGAGCCTTTTGGGGGGGGGGGGGTCTGAAAGCTGAGCTATGCCATCAAGGAATATTCGGTCTATAAATATACAACTGTAATTTTTCATTTTTTATTTATAAAGACTTGAAATGTTAATATATGGTTATTGGAAGAATATTTGAATTCTAATGCAGTCTTTTATAAATACACTAGGTTGGTTGAGCATGTTACCTGCAAGTGTTCGATTTTTCCATTGGCTATAACTGGCAGAGATTGCTGTAGTGTCTGCTTTTTAATATGCAAACATTCCAAAACATGTGTAACTGTTTCCAGTGGTTGAAAATATGCCTTGGTATCAGAGGTGTGCACCCATCATTTGGGTTGTGCAGAGCTGATGTTTCCAAATAAATTTCCTCAGTTTACTGACCGATAAAAAATAAATAAATAAATCTGCTGGTTATTACCCTAGGCACAAGCATGAGATAAAAGAAGCACAGGGAGATCTTTTTTCTAACAAAATGCACAAAAATGGTTGCAAAAGGAAACATGGATTTTTTAATAACTTAATATCCAGTGATATTCTAATATGTGTGGTATACTTGCTGGGAAAAATGAAGTGTCTTACTAAGACATTGTACTGCATTTAAATACAGAAAAAGTTAACAGAAGCTGCTGTGGACACTTACATGAAAACTGCTGAGAAGGTTATTAACCTCGTCTATGCTCTGTACCATGCATTGTAACTAGTAGTGCTTTTGATGTATATTTCTAGTAAGAGGGTACCATCATCCTGTCCTTTTTTTTTTTTTTGGAAGAAATGACGCACCTGTGTATATATTGTAAATACGTTAGTGTTACTCAGGCTTTATTTTAATGTAACCTAATTCAATACCTAATACTATTTAATTGCATTAATATGTTGAAACTTTAAGTTTGTTTTCTTTTTTGGTTGTTTATTTGAAATATAGTAGACAGTCAATTATCTGAACTAATTGGGACCTAGGGTAGTTCAGATAATCAAACATACAAGTGAATCGGATAAATAAATCTTCTAAAATCTTGTTTTTTCTGCACTCAGGGAGTGCACTTTCAACCATTCAGTAATTCCAGTGGACAATAAAGAATTTTTTTCACACACAAATGGACTACGAGCTCAAAAAAAGTACAGTTTTGTACCTACCATAAATGTAGATGTTCGAAGATCCACATTGCTGCAGTCCTTACACTTGGGTAGTCCGCTGTCCTCGGTCGGCCCGAATATCAAAGTATAAGGCTGACGTCGGTCAAGGCGCATTTGACTGACATCAGGACGTCAGGGTACAAATGCGCATGACCGACGTCATATCCTCAGTCTTTTCTTGCCCCAGATGTCAGAAGACCCTAAAAATAAAGGTCAAAACCAAAAGACAGCAAACAAACAACCAACCATCCTAGCACTAAAAATATGTACAATATATACAATATATACAATATACCTCATATTGACAACCCAACCCACACAACCGCCTCTAACTACAGAGGGGAAGGAGGGAGGGTAAATTGGACTGCAGCAATGTGGATCTTCGAACATCTACATTTATGGTAGGTACAAAACTGTACTATGTTCTTCATCTCACATTGCTGCAGTCCTTGCACTTGGGTAGAATCCCAAAGCAGAGGTAAGGGAGGATGGCCAAACTATAAGGAAGCAGGAGCTGCCAAAATGCCCTGCAAAACAGCAGTGGCAAAACCAGCCCTGGATTTAGAGTAAAGTGGTAGGTGATAATGCCTAGAGAAAGTATGCACTGAACTCCAAGTAGCTGCCTCCAAAATATCCTTAGTTGCCACCCCCCTCAAAAAAGCTGTCGAGGTGGCAGTAGCCCTAGTGGAATGAGGCCTAATCCCAGCTGGAATCTCCTTGCCATGATGGGAATAACAGAAAGCAATGCAAAACCCAATCCACTTAGAAATAGTTTGTTTTGACACAGGCTTGCCCTGAGAACTCAAAGCAAAAGAAACAAATAACTGCTGAGACTGCCTGAACCCTTTAGTTCTGTCCAAATAATATCGCAACTGCCTGTGTACATCTAAAGTGTGCAAAATCTTTTCCCCTTTATTTTGGGGATTTGCATAAAAAGTAGGCAAATGAATAGTTTGGTTTAAAGCCACACTAGAAATCACTTTAGGCATAAAGGAAGGATTAGTACGTAAAGATACCCTATCCTTATGGAAAATTAAGAAAGGCTCAACCGCCATAAGGGCCTGCAACTCAGAAACCCTTCTTGCAGAGGTAATAGCCAACAAAAAAGCAGTCTTCCATGATAAAAACTTCAATTCAGTAGTAGCTGCAGGCTCAAAAGGTTGTAGAGTGAGTTTCTCCAACACAAAATTGAGATCCCAAGCAGGAGTAGGAGCTCTTCGTGGGGTCTTATATTCTTTGCCCCTCTAAGAAATTGCTTGAACAAAGGATGAGAAAACAATGGTGGGTCACAATCATAGTGAGCCGAAATTGCTGCAGCATGAACCTTAATAGAAGAGAAGGACAAACCTTTGTCCAATAACTCAGTAAGATATTGAAGAGCCACACTTAAATTAGGCTCAGAAACATCAAAATCCTTTGCTGCACTCCAAAATAAAAATCTCTTCCATTTGTCTGCGTACACTTTCCTTGTACTAGGCCTTCTAGCTTCCAAAATAACATTCAAAACTTGCTGTGGAAGTGGAGGCCCACTATGGTTCAAAACAGAATATGCCAGGCTGTTAGGTGCAGAGAATGAAGCTTGACATTGAGCAAATGACTGTCCTCCTGAGACAACAGGTGTGGAATCGAAGGCAAAGGCCATGGAGGCTTCCGTACCAGGCTTCTCAGTAATGGGTACCAATGCTGTCGAGGCCAATCTGGAGCTATCCAAATCATCCTTGGCTTGTCTTGTCTGGCCTTTAGTAGTACCTTTGGGAGGAGAGGCAGAGGCGGAAAGGCATACACATGAAGATTGCTCCAATTGAAGGAAAGAGCATCCACTTTCCAAGCTGTGGGATGAAACCTTTCTGTGCAAAACTTTGGCAGCTGGTGGTTTAGTGGAGAAGCGAACAGATCTATGTCTGGAGTTCCCCATGACACTGTCAATTTCTGAAATACATGAGGATCCAATTTCCACTCGTGGGGATCCATAATTTGTCTGCTCAACACATCTGCTAAGGAGTTCTGTGCTCCCGGCAGAAACCTTGCCTGAAGATTTAGCTGTAAACTGAGAGCAGTCTCCCACAAAATCATTGCTTGCCTGCATAGAGGATAAGAATGCGTCCCGCCTTGCTTGTTGATGTACCACATGACAGTTGTGTTGTCTGTTAGAATCAACACCTGCCCTGGAAGAAGTAAATCTTTGAAAGCTATTAATGCAAACTGGACTGCTAACATCTCTTTCAAGTTGATATGTAGATGTTGTAGTCTGGCAGGCCACTTGTCTTGTATCCACTTTCCATTCAGATGAGCTCCCCAAGCTTTGTCTGAGGAATCTGTCGTTAGAATCTGACTCGCCTCTGGCCGGGTCACAGAGAGTCCCTTGTTTAGGTGACATTCCTGAGCCCACCACAACAATTCCTTTTGAATGCAAGGTATTATTTGAATGACAGTGTCCAAATCCTGGCAGTGCTGTGTCCATACATTTTGAGATACCATTGTAGCTTCCTCATATGCAGTTTGGCATTGGGAAGCACCAGAATACAAGATGCCATGAACCCCAAGGCTTGAAGGACTGTCCTTGCAGTCAGCCTGGACTGATGAGACAACTGATGAAAGTAAAGGGAAAGATTCTTTTGTTTGTCCGGGGTCAAAAAGGCCATCTGGGATGCTGTATTCAGTCTCACACCCAGAAAGCACATGTCCTGAGAGGGTACTAGACTGGACTTTATTTCGTTCACAGAATACCCCAGGCATCTTAGCACTGCTATCACATAATCCAAATGATGAAGAAGCTCGTCCCTTCCTTGAACCAGAATCAGGCAATTGTCCAAATAAGGATAGATCTGTATTCCTTTTAACCTGAGGAAAGCTATCACTGGAGCCAGAACCTTCGTGAACACTCTGGGCGCAGTAGATAAGCCAAAGGGCAATGCAGAGAACTGATAATGAGAAGTCCCAGCTCGAAAACGCAGATACTTCCTGCAACTCAGTCTGATAGGAACATGAAGATAAGCCTCCTTGAGATCCAAAGTTACCATCCAATGATCTTTGCCCAGCAGAGGTAAAAGCTGCTGTAACGTCAACATTTTGAACTTGGGAATGTCCAGATAAGTGTTGAGGATAGATAAGTCCAAAATTGGTCTCCACGTGTTCCCTTTCTTTGGTACTAGGAACAGGCGAGAATAAAATCCTAGGCCCACTTCTGGCATAGGGACCGGCTGTATGGCCCCTATTTGGAGTAACAGAGAAATTTGCTTGTGAGCCTCTATTCTTTGTTGAGGAGGAACGTCTGGCATGCCTTTGAAAGGAGGCAAGGTATGGAAATAAAACCTGTAACCTTGGTAAATGATATCCAATACCCATCTGTCTTGGGTAATTAAACTCCAATTTTCTTTGAAAAGTGCCAACCTTCCTCCCAAAGGTGCTGCCAGACGAGAAGGTTCTGGCAGCTGAAAAGGTAGGTCATTGGGTCTGTTTACGAAAGGACTGACCCCTGCCCTCACCCGAAGACTGTGCAGGAGAACTCCCTGTTCTAGGCCTGAAAGAGCCCTGAGCTCTGCCCGTGCCACGTCTAGATCTACCCCTAGACTGGGAATCATAAGAAGGATACGTCCACCCCTTAGTAGGCCAATTTCTACTAAACTTTGGAGGCTGAACCTGCAAAAAATCTTTAACAGTCTGCATAGACTTAGCCTTGTCTTCCATTTTCTTTAAAACTGCCTCAACAGGAGAACCAAACAACACATCAGATTGTAAAGGAGCATCTAAAATCCTTGTTTTAACATGGTCAGATAAATTCTGATCCCTCAGCCAGGCGTGCCTGCGAAGAACTGACCCAGTGGCAGCCACCCTAGACGAGGCCTGTACAGCATCAAAACCACATTGCAAAGAATGCTTACCCACCTGTTCAGAAACATGTACTAAATCTTGTAACTCTTTACAATCAATACCTTCTGCCAGAGCATCAACCTTAGACTTCAATTGAGAAAGGAGATAATTTTGGTATTTCAACATGTGAAACTGGCAATTCAAAGCCCTCATAGCTAGAGTGGAAGAAGTATAAACTTTCTTTCCCCATCTATCCAAGGCCCTGGCCTCTTTATCTGTAGGAACCGGATTCTTGACAACAGAAGCCTTAACACCTTTAGGCCCCTGACTAACAGTTTCTGGGTCTGCCCTAGGACTCTTAAAAAGATACTTATGAGCTTCAGGCACCCTGTAATACCTATCCGGTTTAACAGGAGCAGGAGGCAAAGAATCAGGATTAAGAGAAGCCTCTGTAAAACATCTTCCACCACATCCAAAACAGGAGGTATAGCCAAAGGCCTATGCTGGGGTAAAACAAAAATTCCCTAAGCCTTTTCCTGGAATCAGAGAAGTCCTGACCTTCCCACTTAAAATGCTCCCTCATGGAATGAAGAGTTTCTGAAAAGAAAAATCCTCAGGAGGAGAAGCAGAAGGAGTAGAATCATCCACATCAGAATCAGAATAAGGGAATACTCCTGCAAGTCTTCAGCCGAAGACTCTGAAACATCCGAAGCCTGCTCAAAACTCCCTAGCTCAGGCTCCACCCTAGGTCTCTTATCAGGAGGGGCAAAGAACCCTAATCAAAGTAATCAAATCTTCTGCCATTTTAAGCATATGCTTCTTGGGCACAGTTCCTGAAGAACTAGGGGTGACACCAACTGAAGCTAAACCTGGCCTGCCTCTGGGAGAAGCCTTGGAAACAGAAGGAGAGGGCCTAACCACCCTAGGAAGGGAGGGGAGTACAGTAACCTGAGAAGCCCCATCAGCCTGACCTGCCTCCTGAGAGGCCACATCCTGCAATAACAAAGTCTCTCCCTGGGATCCCAAAGAAACCTCCGGTGGAACCACCGGCTCCACCGACACCTCTAAAGAACCGGCGTCCGGTACAGATGGTTCTTCTAGCCTAGGCTTAACTGCTTTGTCCTTGCGCTTCTTCGAAGAAGCGGGCGTCGGAGCATCCGACGGCATTTTATAATTGCACCGCTTCCAGAAGACTAACCTGGCACAATCTAACCTTCTCTTTATAGTGCGCTTATTGAATCTAGCACAAGAGCGACACCCAACAACGTCGTGCTCAGGCCCTAAACAAGGAATACACAAAGTATGATAGTCTCTATGCGGTATCTGTTTCCCACAAGAAATACAATTATTCACTTTTTCTGACATCCGGTAAACCACTGAGGCAAGAAAAACTAAAATATTCCCCAACCGGGTACTTAGCCAACTTTGACTCGGTCTGAAACTCCGAAATCGAACAATTTCAGAACGCCAACCGGCACTTGCAACGCTGCTTCTGCATCGGACCATGCGGCAAAAAAGACTGAGGATATGACGTCGGTCATGCGCATTTGTACCCTGACGTCCTGATGTCAGTCAAATGCGCCTTGACCGACGTCAGCCTTATACTTTGATATTCGGGCCGACTGAGGACAGCGGACTACCCAAGTGTAAGGACTGCAGCAATGTGAGATGAAGAACATCACACAAGCAAATATGTATAATGTTTATGTAATCAGACTTCATGATTTTTCCTACCTGAAAACTTTGGAAGGCTGCCTTCAGATAACTGACATTTTGGATAATCGACGTTCAGATAATCGTCTACTGTACTGAGTGGAACAGTAATGTACTGGGCAGCATTTTTGTCATACATTAAGAGGCTGTCCAGTTCAATCTTTGTGTCTTCTGTGCATTCTTCATGTCCTCCAAGAGTTTTATTGGGATATCTCAATTTCTTCCTCCATCCAAAAGACATGCAATAGAATAGATTAGACCGGTGACTGTAAGTGTGTGTGTGTGTGTGTGTGTGTGTGTGTGAGATTGATGAAAGGTCCGGCTATTTTCTTTTGTTTCTGACTAGTAAACTCTGTGTGTAGAAGTGCTATTTGTTACAGCAGTCAGACATGACTTAACATCACTGGATTTGTGCATCTGAAATATCAGTAAATTATATAAATAAAAAATGATTCAGTTAATAGCACATTAAATGCTAATAATATCAATACAATTATAGAATAATAAGTACTGCAAGACATGCTTTTTTTCATAATAGCTATACTTTTTATGTTCCATATCAGTATCTGTAACAGGCATATATCATTATCATTAGCCTCCTCCTCCTCCATCTCCATGTACCTATTTCTACATGAGGTTGAGGTGACATGTCAACTGTCAGCATATCTCTCAGTTGAGAACCACCGTGGTACTGTTTTTTGATGATCATGCCTGACTGCTGCAGGTCTTTTCTCATACAATTCATCCATTTCTTGGTTAGATGTCCTCAACTTCTCTTATTTTATGCCCGTTTCTCCTTAATCTTCTTTACTACATAATCTTCTGCTTTCCTGTATGTAACCAAACTACAGTTATCGGAATGTCGATTATCTGAAATGCCAATTATCCAAATGCAGCCTTCCAAAGTTTTCGGGTAGGAAAAATCAAAGTCTGAATATGTAAATGTTATATGTATTCATTTGTGTGTGTTTTTTTGAGCTTGCAGCTCGCTCGTGTGAAAATTTTTCTTTATTGTCCACTGGAATCACCGAATGGTTGAAACGTGTATTCCCTGCGTGCAGAAAAAACAAGTTTAAAAGGTTTTTTTTTATCCTGGTCAATGTTTGTTTGATTATCCAAACTACCCTAGGTCCCAATTAGTTCGGATAATCGACTCTCTACTGTACTGTACTCTGTTGTCCTTGACCTTCTCTGTAACTGACACTGGTCATTTTGTGTTCTAAATAAGGGGGTATATTTTCCATCCACTGCATTCTATGCATGTAAAATCTGTAAAAACATTGTATTATTATACTCATTAATAATATGTTTTCATTTTATTCACAAATAAATATTAAATTCTAAATACACCCTTGTGCAGCCCAGAAGATCCAAAAGGTTGGACATCCCTGAGCTACGGGAATGAAGTTCTATAATTTAGATCCTGCAAAAAAAGGAGGGGGGGGGGGCAAACATTCAGAGATTTTAGGCCAAAAATTGTTTCTTACATTTTTTTAATAGTTGCATAAAAAGATTATTTTATACCTGAAATGCCCTAATGTTATGTGAAACAGCAAAAACTACTCAAATACTACAAGAGGGAGGTTTTAATTTGGCAAGACAAGAATTACAGTCCTTTGCATTGATTGTGGATATGGTCTGTTCTGCAAAATATTATGTTTCCATAAAAAATGTCCCACTTTTGTCATCTGAAAAGGTGGTGAGCACAGATCAGATTCAGATTTTGAGATCTAAGGGATCTGGGTGTAATATATTGGATAATGATACTGGAAAGTGCTTGGTTTGTAAAATAAATGACAATCTTTTCAGCTGATTAAATATTAAAATGTGCTACAATTCTAGTTAAATAAGGTAAAGAAGGGGGCTATGCAATAATGAGTTCTTTTATCTACATTAGCAGCAAATTTTGCAATTTTATGTTGATTCAAGCCTAAGTAATTGAATTTTAGAAATATTTGTTAATATAGTTTATGAATAAAGTAGTATGGTAGTACGCTTGTTTGTGCAGTATGTAATAACACTAATCTGGTTAGGCAAGATTCAACTCTGCATAACATGCCCAGTTTTTTTGGGTGTTGTACAGGTAATATGCCATATGTGTTTGTCAACATGTAGTTTATGGTCAAAGATGACTCCAAGTAATTTTGTGTGAAAAACTTGTTTGGCTGGTATACTAGATTTGGGGGGGGGGGGGGTAATTCAATTTTTGCCTCTTCCAAATAGAATTAGTTTTTGTTTGTTTTTGGCATTTAGAAGCAGCTGGGAATCAGACTGTTCCAATGGTTGAAAGATTTGTTGTGTGGTATACTGCAGCTTGTTAAGGAATGGGGTAGAACAGATCATGGTAGATTCATCTTTGTACTGGATTAAAAGGAGACTAGGGATGAAGGAATACATACCTATGATGATACTGAGGAACACTAATCCAAAAATGAATCCTGGAGGGACACCTACTATTAGTTGGCATGCAGTCAGAGTATGCATGTGACCATTGGACAGGCAGATTGGTTACAGACGTAGCTTTTAAGACTATGTTGTGGTATTGCTGCTGGGGTCCATTGTGACTAGTCTGTGTAGAAGAAGGGAATGGGATACAGTGATGAAGGCTTTTGGGAAGTCTATGAAGACTGAGGCAGTGACAAGGTCTTCATTTTTGTAATGATTTGAAGTAATTCTAAAAGATAGTAGAGATGTTTTTGTTATAATCTCAGAAAAAAAACGGAGAGGGTTTTAATGTCACCTGTTAATAGACAACATAGCCATTGTTTATGACTGCATTTTTCCAGAATTTTTGAAAGAGGAGAGGTATAGGTCTGAGGTGCACGCACTTCAGAGATGTAGCTATTAATTAGAACATATAAAAGTTATGCTATGGCTAGGTGAAGATATTCTGAAATGGTGGTCTACAGCCAGAAGTAAGTTGGTTTTAGCTTGTACAGTATTTTTTAATGTGGATAACATTAACCTGTTGAAAGTTAAGTGATCCAGTATGCGACTTGTTAGTGCAGTGACATGAATTTGCAGGCGACTGCATTACAATTGACTTGGTTGAGTTTATAAAGTATTTGCTACAACTCTGTTTCCTGTGGATGAGGGCGGGATGTATTTTTTTTCTTCCTAGCTGTAACAGTTTATTAATGTTAGTCCAATAAAGCTTAACATTATTTCTGTGGATATGTTAGACTTTGTGGAAGTAACACTGTTTCTTCTTACGTAAAAGGCTTTTTACTTGATCATGGAGTGTGTTTCCTATATGGAGTGTGTTGTAAATCTGCCACGGTTTTCCTTGTTTAGCTTTTAATGATAATTTTATTTCTGTCGACATCCGTGGGACTGGGGAATGTTATACTCCTCAGATATGGACTAAGAAGAAGTGGTTGAGGTATAAAGAAGTTTCAACTAGGAAACAGTGTTTTAGAGGAGACCAGTTTCAGTAAGTATGTCATCTCTGTTGAAGATCTTATATTTCTGCTAATATTTTGGTGTCCTTAAGGTGAGGTTATAGTTGTTGACAGAGCCCACATGGACAGATTGACATTTGTGTTATTAGTTAGGATACAAGATGTTAAATAAGGTGAGTGAGTGATATGCAGCAATGAGTTCTGCTGGATACAGTAGCAGAAAATTATGCAAGAATGTTGAGGTATACTGATAAGTAATACAGAAGATGGCTGGAGTTTGCAAGATGAGGTAAAAGAAAAAATATTATACAGTATATCTGAAAGATGGAGATACGTGGAGTCTGCAGCAATGATACTGGTTATAGATTAAGGATTGACTAGAAGTTGGATGAACACTGGTAAGAGTACGGGGGTGGGGTGGCTACAGATGGAAGCAGGCCAAAGTAAAATAGGTGCAGAGATCAGTCAGTATGTATATGCACACTATTACTTATTTACTGACATTTGCTAACTGGGAAAGTCCACTGGGCCAAGAGAACCCATTTTCAGTGAAGGCCCGGGGAGAAAAACTCTATAGTATAACAACACATAACATATAAAACAAAACATAAAACAACTGGAAGATGCAAGCAATATTCACAAAACAACTAGTACTTTATATTAGTTGAAAAGGCGTGCAAACACATAGCATGTACAGATTTGTATAGGTAAAAGTTACCAATTGCAACTAGTTAAGTGACTGTAATATTAAACACAAGAGGTAATATGCTGTTGAAAACAATAATTTAGTAGTATTTACAGGGTGTTTTGAGAGTACAGGCAACAGTGTAGACAGAAAGAAGAGCAAAGAGGGATATAGTAGAATGAAAGTTAAAAAAGTTTTGTTTTGAGTAGTGAACAGATGAAAGTTTGAAGAGAGGAGGATGTAAATTAAGGTCCAAGCAAACAGCTGTCAGGTTATGGATGGATGAGAAGTGAGATGCGCATTGCCATAGTGTAGAGAGATGTAGCCGCAAAGATTTTTTGAAGGATGAGATATTATTTGAGGTTCTGATCGCTAATGGGAGAGAGTTCCAAAGCCTGGCAACGGAGAAGAAATAAAGCATGTTGCCAGCTGAAAGTTTAGGTTTGTCTACTTGCAGGAGACGTTGATTTTTCAGATCTAAGTGGTCTATTTGGGTGGTAGTGGGTTAAGATGGAAAGAGGGCTGGGCAGTCTGATGGTTTGTAAATGATTTTGTGAGTTGTGATTAGCTGTAGGTAGGTAAGATGATGAGGAAGTTCAAGCCAGTTACGTGATTTTAAGGCAAAGCAATGATGAGAAGAGTATTTTGTGTTGGTTGCAAATTTAGCAATCTTGTTGTAGTACGACTCAAGCTTGGTTTTTAGGGTGCAGTGGATATTGGTGAAGAGAGGAGCATCATACAGGAGTGAAGGTAATAGAAAGTTAAGGAGAGAGTACATTTAGTAGAACACTTAAGATAGCATTTTCGTCGGTAGAGGGTGCCTTATAGTTTTTTTTTTTTTATATTATTGTGGATGTGAAGGTCAAATGTCAGGTTTTCGTCAATGATAACATCTAATAATTTAGTGTGGGTGACAACCTCAATAACAGTGTTGGATTGAGAATGAATGGTGACATCTATCTTGTTGACAGAGAGGTTTTTCTTGGGAGTAAACAGTAACATTTTTGTTTTATTTGGGTTTAGAGCTAAATGATTATTAGCCATCCAGATTTTGGTGGTGATAAAGGCATTCTGGCAAATCTGCAAAAGTTCTGTTGTTGATTTAGCACAGCAAATAATGTGTGAATCATCTGCATGGAGTACAACAGTTGCATATTTAAGGTTGGCATGGAAGTCATTTATAAATATATTGAAGAAAAGGGGTCCTAAAATGAAGCCTGGGGGTACTCGTAGAGGAGTTAAGAAATGGGGGAAAGAGTTGAGCCATCCAGTGGATTGTTGTCTATATTTTAGACAGTTTGTGAACCAGTTCAGAGTTGTTGGGGAGATACCTAGGGTGAGGAGTTTACTGATGAGTAAGGGGGTGGGAGACTGTATCAAAGGCTTTTGATAGGTCAAGAGAGAGGATACAAATTTTCCATAGTTTCTAGCTTGATTAACTGTGTCCATAAAGGAAATAAGGGCAGTAGTGCTGCTATGGCCAGGTCTAAACCCATGATGAGTTGGGGTGAGGTGGGGAAAAACAAGGAGAACTAAGGCTTCTACTTGATAAAGGGATGCAAAGCAAGTAAGTCAATCCAGTTGTAAAAACACTAATTTTAACAAGCATTTTAAATCATGGAATACTTAGAGATGCCTCTGTGCTGGAGCTGAAAGTATTCAACAACTACTTCTACTTACTGCGCAAATCCTGCTTTAGGAAATGGGCAAACAGAGCACTGCTGGTGCTGAAACTTTGTTCACAGGCAAGTACTTGGCTAGCTGGCCTTAAAGGCCATTTTAAGCCTAGCCAAGTACCCCACAGGTGAGAATGAAATCCTTTATCTTGCATCTATGAGGTAAATCCCTTAACCATTACAGCAACCACTAAGTCAAGATTTTATCACCCCAGATGAGACTTGAACCCACAATCCCTGGCTTAGGAGGCAATACCTTATCGACTAGGCCTGTTAGGTGAGAAGCCTAATCAAAGATGTTATAAAACCAGGAAACCTTTCTGTGGGAACACTTTTACAAGATGATGTGAACCGTATTACTTGTACAACTGAATAAGCATCAGGAACAGAAGCTGCTATCTACTAGAGTCGATGTTTTACACACAGCACTTCAGGTTGCACTTCAGGAATCCAGTGTGGGGGGAGTGGGCCCAGGTTGGGACTTTGCTTGTCCACTTATTAAAAGAGCAGGCACTCTAGTGGAGAAAGAGACAGACAGACAAAAATAAAACGCTAGTGGAAAATGACAGAAATTAAACAGGGCAGGGGGTATACAGACAGACCAGTAAGGCAATACCTGCCGTCTCTCCCTAAACAAGCATTCAATTAATCTAGACAAAGGTTATAATACATGACTACATGTGATGCAAGCAGACAATTTCTACATTAGGTTATGCAACACACCAAGAATCAAGACTTTAAAATACAAATTAATTAAACTTTTCCCAAATAAATCTCCTAAGAACCATAACTGCAGCTATATGAACAATCTAAACAAACAATGCAAAACGAAAAGATCAAATGTGTGGCAGCAATAAAATGTGCAACAATAAAACATTCAGAATTACCATTGTGTTGATATTCTCAAGTTAGTTAAGCAAAGCTTCCACAATTCATTTAGCTGCTTAACCTCACTAGAGTTAAATTTCTACAGTTTATAATCAGGTTTACACAAATGACTTCACTTTAGCTATACTGCTGCTACAAACCTTCTAGGATTATATTTATTTTTATATAAGGAGTTGAATGGCAACTTTCTATTTGAAGTTTGCCACTGCTGTGGATGTCAACAAGTTTATATTCATTCTTGTGCTTTAATAATACTCAAGTGATATAAAACCAAAAATATGAACATATTACTTATATATGTTACATTATGAAGTAGTCTTCTCATATACAAAATTCAGCTTAAAATCAGTTTTACAATAATTTCTACTGAGTCTGAAGTTATACAACGTTTGTTAACACAAAGGTCTTGTAACTGGCTTCTAGTGGACTAGCAAGAAATTCTTACTTACTGCTTTGTTGACTAGGTAAGTCCCACTAGGCCAGTGGTCTCTTTTCAGGGGAGACGTATAAATCAACTTTCTTATCAGATGTATACATTTCTGTGTCAGAAGCCATAACACTGTTATTAGCAGTAGCCATAATTTGCATATCTACTGCGAAAAAACAATCTGTTTCCTAAAGCAGTACTGCGTGCAAATCCACTGCAGTCAGAGTAGCATATAACCTCAATTAAGGAACAAAAATAGACCCAACACTGGTTGTTCATAGTTTCATAGATTAGTACTAAGCTAACTGCCCTTGCGAGCCATTTTAAGCCTAGCCAGTTATCCCTTGTGAGACTCAAACCCTGCACCTTGTGCTTGTAAGGCAAACACCTTAACAATTAGGCCACCCTCCCAACCAGATTCATTGCATCCTTGCAATGACTGCAAAAACTTGGCCCTTATTTAACAATATAAGAACACTAAACAACTTGCATCTTTGCTACAATGCTGCAAATGTAATGGTTCAAAGGCAACAACTCCATAAATGTACAAACTCAAGTGAAATTTTACAAAAAAACTACATTGGCATATGCCAAAAGGCTAAAAATGAAAAGCCAAATTATCGTGCCCCCCCCCCCCAAAAAAAAATTTAGTGAGACGTCTTACATTACTTGTTCATGCAAAATGGTCTATGTCTGCACCAACTGTTGAAGTGGCAATGTGAAGTATATCAGCCAGATCTACATCTGTGATAACAGATATACAAAAGTTATTTGCTTACCATAATGTTAGATCCATGTTGTCTAACTTTTATCCACTTCAAACATATGGGTTTGCTAGATCTGATTGGAGAAGATCCTGAAGCTTATCGAATCCAGAACTCTGGCTCATCCCCTACTCATAATTCCCTAGGCTATACCTCAGATGGTCAGATTGAGTTTGCCCCCACTAGTCTAGAATATATGATAAAAACTACCTAAAGGAATAACTCCTTCCCAGAAAGAAAGTCAAACTTGCTGATCTCAAACAGTTGTTGAGAGGTAATAACAGTCTAGTGTGACTATGCAAAGACAGGGAGTAGCATCCAATCAATCATCCCAAAGTCACAGGTGACAATTTGGCAGGGGGTAGGAAAGAGGGGCGTTTGAAGCAGACAAAAAATCAGGCAAACCTGAATCTAATGTTATGGTATGTACATAACGTTTGTATCCAATGTTGTCTATGTTCATTCATTAGAATAAATGGGACAGAATCCCAAGCTGTAAACTGAGTGGTATCAAGAAAGGACACACCTGAGTATAGTGGAACCAAATGATCTTTACTAAGTGTCCAACTTACAAGTGAGACGCAAAGGTGTGTAATGCGGCCCATATACCATGGCACGGATGTCAAAGGAGAAACTGCTCTGGTTGAATGTGCTTCTGGTTTATCTGTTATGGGTAAACTTTTCTTATGATATACAAGGGAAATGCAATCTGAGAATCATCTAGTTAAGCTTACTTTGGAAACTGCCTTTCCCATTTTTGGTTTGGCAAAGGAAATAAACAACTGATCATCCTTTTTGTCATGTGAACAAGGTTACTTTGGAAATTGCATTTCCCATCTTTTGTCCTGTGAATATAGAATCTAAGTTGTCTATGAACATCTAACATATGTAGTAAGTATTCTCCTTAGTTTGGGTACCTTAGAAAGAAGGCAGGAAGATGTATTGATTGGTTAAAATTTGTTTCAGATGCCATCTTTAGTTCTTAAAGAAACTCTATCCTAATGAAAACCAGAAAAGGGGTGCTTACAGGAGAGGCTTGTAGTTCTGAGATCCATCTGGCTGATGTTACTGTGACCAGGAAAATTGTTTTCCATGTAAGAAATTTTAAGTCTACAGTGGAAGCAGGTTCAAAGGGAGCCTGGGTTAAAGTCTGTAACATAATGGTAATGTCCCATGGAGGTGCTGGGTCTCTAACTGGAGGTCTCAGCAGAAAGGTACCTTTGAGGAAGGCTTTTTGTTTTCCCAAACACCTTTACTGAATTATTACTTGTGACACAGGCAAATTTACATTCATATAAAAGTAATCAAACTATGTTAGCATAACAAACATTATACTTCACATGTATCGCTACATATCATATAGCCTAAACAATATTACATAAATTATTCAATTTATGCTTTACTTCTATTTTTTTAACAAGAAACATCTTTATTAAACCATTACATACTACACAGGCAACCACACATTTATATAAATGAAAACAAATCACAACGACACAATCTTAGCTGCAAGCATTTTACATCACAAACCATACTCACACACACCCATTTGCAAACATTATACATCACTTATAATCTACCCAATCTTTCTCACTCAAACATTACATAGCTCATAGCTCACTTAAGTCCTGCCACCTTTTAGACCTCATTCCTCCTTTGTATGTATTGTTCCCACAATTTCCATTTTTTCCTATATAGTTTGCTCCTACCCTTTTCTAAAGATCTCAGTTCCAGTTGTTTTATCTCTGTTACTATATTCACTACTTCCAGTAATAGTTGGGTTTATATTTTGATTTCCATTTTCTAGTAACTGTTTTTTGGCAGACATCATTATTAGACACAGCAAGGCCTTATGTCTAGGCAATTCTGATTCTGTATCATAGTTCAAAAAAATCATCTCTCTCGTAAGACCAATCTGCCCACCGAACATCTCCGACAGTGTATCCTGCAGGGAATTCTTAAAGCCCACCAACTTACCAAACTCACAGAAAATATGTTCCCAATTACCTCTTTCTTCCCCTTCATACCTCCAACATATAATTGTCTGCCTGAGGAAAATTCTCTGAAGTCTACTTGGGGTATAAAATATCTATGTAAACATTTCCAGGCAAAAATCTTAAATCTTCTACACTTTGGTGCATAATTGAGAGACATATATACATCCTCCCAATGTTTCTTTGTGAATTGCTTATCCAATCTCTTTTCCCAATCCTTTCTAACCTCCTCTGATTAAGGAAGGCTTCTGATCATTAAATCCAAAGAAATTGCAGCAAATGGTTCCTTAACAGTTGCAAAACTGGAGCCTTTGTCATGGGCAGCAAACAAAAATTCAAGTATGAAAGGAACTGATGTGGGAAAGGGATCCACACCTTTGGAGTAGGCCCAAGTCAAAAATCACTTCCGTTCACTGTGGGTATATTTTCAGAGCTAATGGCTTCTAATTGAGAAATTCTCGCTTCCTCCCTGTGGAGGGTTAAGCCTAAGAGAGGATGAGGGTCACCTCAGGATGGTCATATGGTGGAGGTCTTGTGAACAGAGTCCCATGACAGCTCCAGTGTATCAGGCTTTCGTTGGCCCCTCCACTTTGATGTACCTTAAGAGCATGGGAGCAGCTGTCCAGGTATGCTAGTTGTTCATTCGATGATCTTTGCTGATGGAAAGGTTTACAGCTGAAGCCTCGTTCAGAGCAGCATTTTGTTTCACCTGGAGTTTCTCATCTGTGAAAAAATTCTTAAGGTTTCTACGGTGGAGTCTAGGCAGTCAAAAAATATGCTGATGTAGAGTTTTAAGATCCGTTATTGGTTTTTAAGAAGAAGGCATTCAAGTGTTGCTCAATATGATTTATCTTTCAGAGAGTGAGCTTATATATTGTAAAAGATGAGTGCATCAACAGGGTTACAGCCAGTTAGGATATGTGGAGGTGTGTTGTGGGCGTTCTCCTTTACTGAAACATTTCTGATGTCACTGTTAGCGGTTAACCCTGGGATCTCCCCATTTAGTTATTGCAAAGTTTAAACCATGCATTATAGACAATTTTCTAAAAGCCAGATTACATGAGAAATATGCCCAGAGTAATTAGTAGAAAGATTTTACCTACTTGACCACCCATAGACCAGTGGTTGCCATCAGTGGATCCATCAATGAACCCATGTCAATTTATCTTGACTAAGATCAAACCACTCGCTGAAAACAATTCCTTCTTTATAATGGATTCAATGGACTTTCTGAACAAGATTAGACACATCATCGTCAAACCAGATTCCTTCTTCGTTACCATCGATGTAGAGTCACTATATACGGTTCTACCCCACAGCTACTGCATAGATGCAGTCATTGAATGCTACCAGCAAGATTTTGGTGCTCTACCAGGAGAGATTGAAGTTCTGAGAAGGCTCTTTTCCATTCTACTGGGAAACAACTTCTTTAGATTCAATGGGAAATTTTACAAGCAAGCCACCGGCATTGCTGTGGGTGCAACAGTGGCACCCAGTCTCGCAAATACAGGCCTGAAGAAATGGGAGAAGGACACCATCTACATTTCTTCTCTTTACCAACACACAGGATGCTATTTCCACTTTATAGATGTTTTTCTGGTCTGGAACAGCGACCGTGAACAGCATGAAGAATTCCTGGTATACACCAACAGATCTACTCCATTCCTACGCTTCACATCCAAAATTAGCCTGGATAAAGTGGAATTTCTGGACCTACCTGTCAGTAAGGCACCTGACCAAAATGGATTAAAACACGATTTATACTGCAAACCTACAATGGCCAACCTCCTGCTAGCTACATGCCAGGAGCATGCATCCCTACAGACTCAAGAAAAACATTGTCAAATCCCAGGGCTTAAAGATTTTTAGAGTTTCAAAAGAAAATGGATAATTTCATTACGAACATAAGGGAGCTTGAAAGAGACTTTCTCACAAGGGGCTATTCTGGCAAGATGCTGGGGATGATCCTAGACCCCATTATCGAACAGAAAACCCAAGACACACCAAGACTCAACACCGGACTGAGACTCTCATGACATACCAACAACAAAGAATGGGGTCATAATATGGTCTTGGATTACTCCCTTGACTACACAGAGATCGAAATAATTAAGGACAACTGGTCAATCATCTCTGGCAACAGATCTTTTGGACATATATCCCCGAGTATGCCTAGGTTCACTCCCAGGAGAGGGAAATGTTTCAGGGACATTTTGGAAAACAGAGCACCACCCTCCGCCGCTAATGAAGGGATGTTTTCATGCAGCACATCCCACTGCCATTACAGTAAATACATAATTGGAAATTATAGCTTCTACTGCCCCAACAACTGGAACAGCTACAGGTCTAGTATCCAAGAAGATTGCAAATCAGAGGGGGTTGTGTACAAAGCTGAGTGCACTCAATGCAGAGCCTTCTATGTCGGGAAAAGCATCAACTAACTAAAGACTAGGATTGCCAAACACCTGCACGACATTCGGTACCTCCACCACACCGACCCCCTAGCAATCCATGCCAAGATACACACCAGCCACAACCGTTTTGTGTTCCACATCCTTGACCAAGTACTGAAGAAACTCCTAAATGGGAGCCACAACAACGTTTTGGAAAAAAGGGAACTGATCTAGCAACTAAGACTCCAAGCCAGAGATGGACCGGGGCTTAACACCACTGAATCCATAATCCCTGTTCTAAATTTGAGGACTCTGGACCACAAGAAACTTGGGGTTAGACCTTTCCACCATTAAACACCATCGAACAAACAACTAGCATAGCTGGACAGTTCGTCCCATACTCAAGTTACATCAAAGTGGAGGGACCAGTGAAAGCCTTATACACTGGAGCCGTCACGGGACTCTGTTCACAAGACGTCCACCATACCACCCTGAGGTGGTGATCTGAGGTACAGCCTAGGGAATTATGGGTAGAGGACAAGTCAGAGCTCTTTTAGGCTTAACCCTCCGCAGGGGGTAAGTGAGAATTTCTGAATTAGGCAGTTTGTTCTCCCATCAAAGAAGTGGCCATTCTCATGACCTGGGCTACCGCTTGCGATCCGAATCAGAGTTGATGGTTTCTGTGAAGCATAAAGAATATAGACTATTCCGGGGGGAAACCTGGCATCTTTGGCTATAGTTAAAATTGGAGGACCCATGCAGTTAATTTCATGGGTTTCTGATCTGGTGGAGGCAATGGGGATGGGCGAATTATTAGATCTGGATAATGAGCCAACATCCATGTAAGATGTACTACAAAAGGCCACAGGTAGGGGGAATCATGTCAGTCAAGGCCAAAAGGGGGCAATGAGGATCACTCTTGCCTTGCAATGCCTTGCCTTCTATATGACTTTGTTCATTAGTGGCAGAGGGCGAAAGCATACATGGGACTTGGAGGCCAACTGTGGACCACAGCAACCCTCAGTGACTCTCCCTGTGGAGGGATCAGTGCAAAATACCTGCTGCATTTGTTGTTTACATAGAATGCAAAGAGATTGTAATGAGGTTGGCCTTGGTGACTGAAAACCGTCAAGAAACGGGAAGACTTGGATCCCCAGTAGGTGCAGATGCACAGATACTACTACTGGCATGATTTCGGTGAACATCCTGGGGGCTGTGGTGAGGTCGAATGGCAGCACTCTGACTTGGAAATGACTGGTTCCTAACTGGAAGTGGAGAAACCTCCTGGAGTGCTTTGTTATTTTGCTATGATAGTAGGCATTCTTGAGCTCTATACAGCACATCCAGTCATCCTTCATCGGAAGAGGCAAAATGGACTGAAATGTGACCATCCAGAATTTTGTGTCTGTCTTACAAATTGGTTTAGGTGACTGACATCCTAAATGGGCCTGAGGTCCCTGGTCTTCTGAGGTACTAAAGAACTTTGAATAGACTCCAGATTCTAAATGGTCATGGGGAACTGACTGGAGTACTCTTTTCCTAGCAACTTTGAGATAACTATGGCTGCTAAGTCCCACTGACTGGGTGGAACAACAGGGACTTTTTTCTTTTCCTGTGGGGAGAAGGAAAAGGGAAATGAATAGCCTCTGGACATTATTCTTAGCAGCCATGCATATATTATCATGTGCCAGGCTTGAGGGTGCACAGAAAGATACCCCCAACTGCCTCCAGAGTGCAGCAGTTGGTTAATCATTCAAGAGCACTACAGGCTTTCTGGGAAAATGGGTTGTGAAAGTCTTAATTGTATGATTCTCCTCTGGCTCTTGGGCACTGTCCGTTAAAATTGTCTTCCGTCTACCACAGGGGGTCTATCACCGTGGGAGTCATGGAAATAGCTCTCTGATTTGCAGAACCACATCTTCCCAGATCTCTGATTCCTAGAGAAACTTCTTTGCAAGCTGGAGAAGCATACTCCCACTGCAGAGAGAGATGTACCATTTTGGTGGCTCCTGGTGAGTGTATCTTTGACTTTCTGTCCAAACAAGGTGGAACATTCATAAGGGACATTAATAAAGGATGACTTAATGCCTTCCACAAAATCACAAGGTCACATTCAGGCGTGGCAATGAACAGTATTTTTGGTGCCTGCTGCTTTGGTCGTACCATCCATTTCATTAGAGAAGACACACATGGCCACATTAGAGGAGGATTGAAGGGTAGAAAGCTGGGAGTCCACTGTATTTTGAACATCCACAGGCAACACCCTTGAGAGTGGCTTGGTGATCTCTTTAGTCAAGTCTCTCTGGAACCTTGTTAAATGGGCTAGATAGTTCAGCAATCTAAGAGTGAATAGACCCTCTTCCCAAAGTTGTCCATCGCTCTAGATTCTCTGTTAGAGGGCTGAATAGATGAGCTTTCTTCCAGTTGCTCTTTCGTAGTGGCTGCTGCCACCACCACAGCATCCAAAAGTGGACCCTTACTCCAGTGCTTCCTGTCTGCTAACACATATAATATACAGTCAGCTTTCATAGGTATGGGCTGTACCACTTCAGGGTACTTCCACTAAACCATGAGGGTGATATGCACGTCAACAGGGGGGGGGGTACCACCCTGGACGATACTGGTCTAGAACCAAAGGTCTCCAAGAATACTGACTCATCCAGTGAGGTGTCTTGGGATATCCAATCCGCTGTCTGTTTCATTAAATCTAAAATGTCACAGAATGAGACATATTCAGAGAGGGGCAGAGGGAAACCCTCTCCTTCATCTAAGTCAGTATCTTCTGTGAAAGGCTGTGAAGAGTCTAGGTGTTGCCACTTGCAGGTGCATTTTATGGAGGTGCAGTAGAAGGCTAACAATCGGATGGGGAGCTAATGAAGCTAACTTCCTCAGAAACCCTTGGTGCCAGCTGTCCCTGTGTGCCAGGGTAAATAGGCAAAGAAACTGACAACAGGTGGGGTTTGGGTGGAACCGAACGGGAAGAAGCTGCCTTGTCTTTGGTATTTGACAAAACCCTTTCAAAAGCTTCAAAGGCCATGGCTGCGACTGGAATCAATGACACCAGCCATTCCAAAGAGGACAGGGAAGTTTTGGCACCAATAAGTCCCAGCCCAAAAACAAATCTAGTATCTGAGCTGTCCAGGGCCAAAGCTCTGAGATGAAGAGACAGCTCCAAGAATCTCGGCATCGACTCACCTCCTCGGCACTCAGCTTTGAGTCTCATCTCAATCTGATGGTACATGAGTCAACAGAGGGTGGGAGACAGTCAGAGAAGACACAAGCAAATCTGGCACTGACAAAGGTGCTACTGTTCCAGTTCGTTCTGTTAATACTGAACCTGAAAGGCTGGGTAGGTGTAGATTCTGGCAAAGGAGGGGTAAGTGGACCAACACTCAGTACCTTCCCAAGGGACAGTGCTGGTATAACCATAAGCTGCATCTGTGTTCTCAGGAATTTCCTCATCATCCTGTCGATGTCCAGTTCTGTGAGGCTACCGATGATGGTTGAGAATACCATCTTTCCTGAAGTTTTGGTGACTGGAGTCTGGAGCTCACTGGTCCCGGCGAGTAACTGGTTCGAGAAGAAGGTGATCAGGCCAGAGGGAGTTGTCAGATCCAACCTTCTGGGAACTTTGAGGTTGGACAAACAGAGGTTGTCAGGTTTGGAGACCTTCTCTTTGGAGCAGACTTGCTCCTTCAATTTTCTCTTTTATCCTGATCCTCTATTTTTCTCTTGGCCCTTAAACTTCATTTTCTCTTTTTTAGAAGGTGAGGAAGGTGGATGAGTAGACTCTGTGTGGGAAGGAACCCCTTTAAAACAAGTATGTTCCTTCTGATCTGAAGGGACCTTGCACTGAAGGCTGCACAGGACTAGTACTTTATGTCAAGTTGTGCTCCACCAAGACACTATAAACATTTGGACTGTGGATCAAGCAGTGTTAGTTTGTGCCCTCACTCGGAGCATTTTTTAGATCCTGCCAACAGCAACATTTCTAATTCTAACTCTAATCTAAGTAGATCTAGTATAATAACTGTAACAACTTATAAAAAGTTTTTTTTCAAGTACAGAAACAAACTAGCTAACCAAGTACCTAACTAATTAATAAACAAAGCCTTAAAAAAATAAAAACCTTCAAAATCAAAAACTTAGAAAATGTAGCTAATGTGAAGAGTGATAGAAAAAAAACTAACGGTAGTAGAGTAGCAATAATGATATGAAAATGACATCCTACTGCATTGACAAGAGCTCTTCGCATGTCTGAAACGTTCAAGTGGCAAATGAGATCTCAGCATCTGAGGTACAGCCTAGGGAATTATGGGTAGAGGACAAGTCAGAGCTCTGGATCCAATAAGTTTCAAGACTGGTGCTGAGGTCATATCCCATCAGATCCAACAACCCATATGTTTGATTGGATGATAATAGACAACACTGGATATATAGATTTGCTTTTCATAGTCTTCATTCTGGAGAATAATAGTTATGTACGTACCATAATTTGGCATCTGTGTTATCCATGGTCACCATTCATCACGTACGGGTCCAGAATCTGACATCGGATCCAAGCCGGCACACATAGACAACAGCTTAGCTCAAGCTCCTCTCCTCCCATAATGCTCTGCTGCCCTCTAACCCCTCAGTTCAAGTTTGCCCTGGAGAAAGAAAGAAGACAGAAAAGACCTGCCACCAGACAAGGTTCACCAAAGTCCTGCCATTCCCTCAGGATGTAGGATGAAGGATGAGATCGTGATGAATGGTAACTACGGATAACACAGATACCAAGTTATGGTAAGTACATAACTATTAATCTGATGTTATCCTAGACATCATTCATCACATATGGGTCAGAGTCCCCAGCTACCCAACATTCTTGGGTGGCCTCATGGAAGGACATGCCAAAGAACAGTGGAGCCAAAGGAAGCCCTTCCCCTAGAAACTAGGTCAAGCTTGTAATGAGAAATAAAGGTAAGAGGTGAAGACCAAGTTGCTGCTGCACAAATGTCATCTAAGGAATGACGAGCTGAGAAGGCCACTGATGTAGCCACTGACCTGGTAGAATGAGCCCAAACTGGTCCAGGCAAAGAAGTACCACAGGAGGTGTATATATAAAAAATGCACTGAGAAATACAGCAGGAAATAGTAATTTTCGAAATAGCTTGGCCCCTCCTGTTGACTGAAAATGCGACAAGCAATTGATCTGAGAGACAAAAGGACTTAGTTTTGTGTAAATAAAAGCGAAGCTGTCAATGAACATCTAAGGTATGTAAAATGTATTCCCCCTTACTGCATAATTAGGAAAGAACACTTGGAGTTGGATAGACTTATTGAGGTTCGCCTCAGTGGACATTTTTGCAATAAAGGAATAGTTGGGTTTCAAGGCCACTCTCTCTTTATGAAATATCAAATAAGGAGGCTTAATGGTAACAGCCTGCAATTCTGATACTCTTTTTGCTGAAGTTATTGTCGCCAAAAAGGCAGTCTTCCAAGAAAGAATTTTGAGGTCACAGGATGCAGCAGGCTCAAAAGGGGGCCTAGATAGAGATTGCAGCAACAGAGCAAGATCCCACTGTAGAGAAGGGTCCCTGAGTGGAGGACGTGACAAGAAGACACCTTTCTAGAAGGCTTTGCAGAGGTTAGAAAACAATGTAGGTTCGTTATTGAGATGAAAATTAGAAACTGCTGGCAAATGGACTTTGATCGTAGAGAAACTAGCACCCTCCTGAAAGAGAGAAGCCAGGAAAAGGAGAATGTCAGAAGTAGGAGTCAAAAAGGGATCCAGATTACGACCTTTAGCCCACACAGAGAATCTACTCCACTTACTTCTGTAGACTCTCTTGGTAGAAGACTTTTGAGAATCAGGGATAATATCCTTCACAGGGTACGCAAGCCCGGACTTGGCAAGAATCAATGGAATTGGACAAACGAAGCTGTCAGATGGAGGGTCTGCAAATTTGGAAGCGAACTGAGGGGAAGCAAACAGATTGCAGCTCAGTTGGGCCTACCAACGGAAGATCTGCTTCGCCACTAACAGATTCAAGGACCACTCATGAGGGGTCAGAATAGCCCAGATCAGCTTGTCTGCTAGCATGTTGGATGCTCCAGGAATGTGCGTTGCAAGAAGAAAGCACCCCCGAGAACATTGCTCACTCCCAAACTCTCATGGCCTCGAGACAAAGCAGATAAGAATGTGTGTTTTCCTTCTTGCTTATGTACCACACAACAGCCATGTTGTCTGTGTGAAATGCTATTGTCCCTGGAGGAAGGCAGCCCTGAAATGCTTGCAACAAGAGAAGGACTGCTCTCATCTCCAGAACATTTATGTGCAGTTTGGTCTCTGACTGGGACCACATCCCTTGGACAGTCTTCCCCGGTAAGTGCCCCCCCCAACCCTAGGAGGGAAGTATTCGTGGTCACCGTGGTGGTCGGAACTGGGGGAGAAAAAGACCCGCTCGCTAGGAGGTCTGGAGAGTGCATCCACCATGACAGATGTCTCCGACATATTGGTGTGAGCCGTATAGGATCTGACAGAGGATGAGAGAGGGCAGACCACTGAACCGCCAGGGTCCACTGTAGAACTCTCATGTAATACCTGGCCATAAGGACCAGGTCAATTGCTGCTGCCGGGTCTATATCAGATGATCGAAAGCTTACAAGTCCGAAGCTCACAACTTCGAACTGCAAACCTCGAAAAACTCTTTCTACAAGTCTATAAACCCAATATTAACATAGGTAAAATACTTTATAAACACTCCATCTCCCTTATTTGGAATAATCTTCCATTCCATATTAGAAGTCATACCTCTCTTCCTAACTTCAAACATGACCTTATTTTGTACCTCCATAACAACCCTATATGTACTTGTAACCGTCCTACTTAACTCCTCCCTTTCCATATTCCCATTTCTTCACTAGACTTATCATTAAGACCTTTTTCCTCTTTCTTATCTTACTTTATCCAATCTGCACTACTTTCTATACCCTCCCTCTTTATATAATTTACTTTATCCTACTACTCTTCTTTTTTTTCTCCTCCCTCTAGATCACATCATTCCTCCTCTACTCCTATCTTCTTTTGCACTTTCCTTCTTCTGACCTTGTATATAGCTATGTACTACTCCTTGGATTACATTTATTTTCTTATTCATTGTATCCATAAGTTTGTTTTGCTCTTTATATTGTTAACTTGTCTCTATTTGTATGTATTTTTATGTTTTGTTTGGGGCTTTTCCCCTCGGGTCTCCACTGAAAATGGGTAATTTCTTACCCAGTTGGACTAACCCGGTTAACAAATGCTAAATAAATAAATAAAATCGAACATACAAAAAAAAATACTAACTACCCCAAAAAAAAAAAAAAAATGCTCTATGCAAGGGGGGGGGGCGACCCCCTGCACACCCCCGCTACTTAAATATACCAACTCCGAGATCGCACTATAGTGCAGTAAGGGGAAATCTTCCCTTCCTGCACTTTATGGCGATCTCCGTTCTGCGGTTCGATGTTGTCAGCTTTTGGGGTTTGAAGTTCGAGGTTATGAGCTTTGGACTTATCAGCTTTCGATGTTCTGATATAAGTCTGCTGCTACCATAGAGCTTAGAAGCACTCAGAATGAGTGACACTGGAGGACAAGTTTGCTCCAGAGGAGATTGTACATGAGACCGAATAAGAAGCATGTGTCGGAGGGGAAGAGCTGCAACCTCAGAGGTAGTGTCCAACTGAGTGCCTATGAATTCCAGTTGTTGTGATGGGGTCAAGAAAGACTTGGCAAGATATACTGTCATCCCCAACTGATCGAAGAGACGAAGAAGAAAGTGTGTGGTCTCCACCAGCTGATGCTGTGTGGGAGCTGTGAGGAGCCAGTCATCGAGATAGGAAAACACCTGGAATCCCTGCAACTTGAGATGAGCTGTCACCACTGCAATACAACTGGTAAACACCTGGCGGGGGAGCTGTGGTGAGTCCAAAGGGCAGGGCTATGAACTGGAAGTGATTGGCTCCTATACGAAAACGGAGAAATCTCCTGGACCATCTATTTTGATATGATAGTATGTGTCCTGGGGATCCACAGAGCACATCCAGTAATTTTTGTGCAGAAGGGGCATAATGGATTGTACAGTGACCATCAGGAACTTTGACTTCTTCACTAAGAGGTTCAACTGACTGAGGTCCAGAATTGGACACAGGTCCCCTGTTTTCTTCGGTACCAAAAAGAAGCAGGAGTAAATTCTGGATCCTCTCTGTCTTGAGGGGAACTTTTGGATGGCTCTTTTTTGAACGAGGTTGATCACCTCTAAACGGGCTGACTCTGTATGACCGGGCGGCACATGGGGAAGAGTTCTGCTTTTTTGGCGAGGAGTCAGAAAAGGGAATATAGTAGCTCCTGGATATAATTTTTAGCACCCACTGACCAGTTGTGATGTTTGCCCAGGCCGAAGGGTGCAAGGATAAATGACCCCTGCCTCCAGGGAGGGACAGCTGGACAATGCCTCAGAGGTGCTGGGAAGGGCTTCTTAGAGAAAGGTTCTCTGGAACCCTGGTTTTGTGAGCCTCCTCTGCCCCTAGGGCTGCAGCGACCATTGAAATCTCTCCCCCGTCCCCTGGAAGAGGAATCTTCTTGAGCCTCCTTAAAGGACGACTGCAACTTATGGAACCACATCTTCTTGTTCCCCTGTTGGGTCTTGGAAAAGACCATTACCATTAGGGGTACAGAATTCGATCCCTATGACCAACAGTGTCTTCACTTCTTGCTCACTGTGGGTCAAAATTTCCTTGATGTTGGTCCAAAGAGGGCTGAACCACTGAAGGGGGCATTGGTGAAACGATGCTTTAAAGGCCACTGCAAACTCACATAAATGCAGCCAGACATGATACCCGATGGTAATGCCTGTGCCCACTGCCCATGAGGAACCCTCTGCCACATTGGATATCAACCTCATGGAAGAGTTAGCTATGGACATGAGAGTGGTCAACTTTGGAGAAATGGCCTTAAAGTCCTCCACAGGCAGGGACTCTGAGAGGGAAGTGGTAAGCTCCTTTATCAAATCCCTCTGGAGACAGGTAAAATGTGCCAGGTAGTTTAAGGCTCGCAGGCTGAAAGAAGCCGATGCGAACACCCACTTTCCAAATCTGTCCGACACCTTCGATTCACAATTGGGAGGAAGGAGAGATGAGCTCTGCTCTGCCAGCTCTTTGTTGGTGGCGGCAGCTACCACAATCGCATCCACTGGAACTGCCTTGGACCAAAAAGCCTTGTCTGATGGAGGGGCTCAAAAACTTGTCCACCCTCTTGGGTACTGGCTCACCTGCCTTGGACCAAAAAGCCTTGTCTGATGGGGGGCTCAAAAACTTGCCCACTCTCTTGGGTACTGGGCCCCACTGTATCGGGTTCCTTCTAAGCCCAGCTGGCAATAAGGTTGATCAAGGGGTCAAGCGGGGGGGGGGGGCACCCAAGAGGTAGATGGGCCTCCAGAAACACAGCTTACTCAGAGGACGGGGGCAAGACAGACCAACTGCCCTTGGCTTTAAGAATCTCCAGGATGTCTCCAAAGGAGACATCATCGGGCAGTGACCTTACGGACCCATCCCATTCATCAATATCCATGTCCTCTGTGAGAGACTCCAATGGGGTGTCAAGATGCCGCCTCTTACATGTCCTCTTCCGAGCGACTTCTTCAGTGGGAGGCTCAGAGAAAGACTTGGAAGAGGTGGGGACCCCGACAGAGGTATCTCCCTCCTGGATGCTAAGTCGAATGGGCTGACCAAAAGCAGGATGAGAGGGCCCACTCAAACTCTGGAGATGGGATGAATTACGGTGAGCAGGGGAGTCTACTGTGGTAGCAGAGAGAGAATGTGGAGGGACTGGACAAAGCCCCCTCCTCCTCCCCTACTGACAACAAACACTACAATGAAGGAAGGAGCAGACCCCGCCAGAACCTCCAACCCTCCACAGAATGCCAGTCAGAGCTATCAAGAGCCAAAGTATCGAGTGGTAGAGAACAGTCCGAAAGGCCCAGACCAGAACCAGCCTCCAGAGACTCTGGGTCAACAATCCAGACCAATGGCCCCACCTATCTCGGGGGAAGAGGAGCAGAACTGGTCATAGACTCTGATGGGGTAGGGCCAAGAGAAGTCCCGGTAACCCCACTGCCTCCATCCTGCACACCAGCTCCCCTAAGTCCAAACCCTGAGACGTTGGACGGGGCGAAAGAAGTCAGGGAGTGGGAGAAGGCTCCCTAATCTTGTGGGCTGGGGAAGCCAAAAGCACCAGTTCAATTTGAGCCCTCAAAAAGGACCACATCATCCTGTCCATATCAGAGGGAAGGATGCTCCTGGAGGATTGGGAGCAAACAGAGGACCTAGCTGGCATTCTCTGATGGTCCAAGGAATGGGTCCTATGCAGAGGGGTAAACAAATGAACCCCTCCCACAGGATCCGAATGAAGATAGTCAACCAGAATGGGATCCAACACGGGTCATGGATCCGACTGTACTGGATCCAAGGAAACATGAGAGTCCGAGGAAATAGTTCTTGAACCTCTCGGATCCGAAGGGGTCATGACAGGTTTGCTCTGGAGGCCTTGAATCTGGGAGTCGAACCTGAAACCCTCGGTTCTGAAGGGGCAGGACCAGAGGCGACTCTCTTGAAGTCCTCGGATCCAACACTTTTAAGGTTGGAGTCGGATCCGGGGATCAGGGATCCGGTAGCCTAGCTATCTTGGTGGGAAGAGGAAAAAGAAGAGTAAGGCTTTCTTTTACGGCCAGAAGGCCATGACTTGGTAGAGGACTCCTTGATCAAGTGACCCCCCCCCCCGAAACATGCCTTTTAAAAGAAGTTTATTCCAGTGGTCGACCAGAGCCCTGGGGTTGAATGCAGCACAAATTCTGCATTCAACTTCCAGGTGGCCGGCTCCGAGACAGTACAGGCATTCCTTGTGTGAGTCGGAAACAGGCATCTTCTGACCGTATGAGGAGTACCTCTTAAACCCTAAAGGCTTCTTTAACATAGAGAAACACCACCAAACCTGAAGAGAAAAACAAAAGAGGAGATGGAAAACCAAGCGAGATGTCTAAAAAGCTAAGATCCGTCCTACACAAAAAATACTAAGAAATCAATAAATGACAATAAGACTGAAAGTAAGCAGTTCAAGGAAAGGGTTTCTACACTACCACACTTCCCATACCAAAAAAAAAAAAAACGACCAAAGGGAGGGGTAAAAGACACAATCGACACTCAACGGAGTACACTACAATTACAAACATAGGAAAATAAGGGGAGGCTAAGAAGAAAAATTTCAAAGAAAGAACATATTTACTGATAAATACAAAAATCCCAAGGAGCTGAGCTATCTGCGCCTGACAGTTAAAGCGGTAAATAAGATATGAGGGGTTAGAGGGCAGCAGAGCATTATGGGAGGGGAGGAACTTGAGCTAAGCTGTTGTCTAAGCGTGCCGGCTCAGATCCGATGTCGGATCCTGGATCAATACGTGATGAATGGTGACTAAGATATCATCAGACCAGAAAACTGCACTAAATTTTATAGCATTTTCTATAACCTTTGGATACAGTTCTGCAACAACATAATGACTGACTAAATTACTGAGACTGTTCTCTGTGAAGGCTCTCTTTACATCATTGCTCTGAAGCTCAATGAGTTCTAATTGCATGGTGTCAGCAACAGTGCAGGGATCATCTCCAAGTGGGTAAGCAAATATCTTCATAGGTTCATAGGTGGTTACTAGGCTATTGACCCGAAGGTCATAACAAGCCTAGCTGTGTGTACCCAATATAATACTAGAGAAAACCCAACATAAAAGGATGTTGCCTAAACTAGAGATCTTAGTTAGCAAGGACTGCCCACATCTAGGAGGGTCACAGGTGAAATCCCTGGCAGGAATTTACTGTTTCCCATCCAGGCTATGCTTAAACAGGATCATAAAGGGGCTCTCTTTGATGCTAAAATGGTAGGCTACTCCAGAGGATTGGCAACCTCTGAGAGACATATCTGTTTCTCTAGCTGGTTCTATTTATATCGCAGTCCAGGTTAAGGTCCCTGCAGTGGGTGACCCTTGTCCCATTTCACTTGCAAATGTGCAACATTTCCATTAGGTTTGGATCAGAGACTACACTGCAGGGCAGGCACAAGTCTCCTCTAAGTAGTCTGTACGCAACTGAGTACAGTGGCAGTGACTTCAGTTTGTCAGTGTATGATGTGCTGAAGACCCTGAATTTTCTTGGTCAGAAATCTCTGAGGCCTCTCAAGTTGTTTCAGGTGCCTGGTAAGGTACATACCAAAGGGAGCATTGTACTCAATTACTGGCCGATGAGGATCAAGTACAGGGGAGTTATTACCTCTCTCTCTCGAGGCAATGCCTTTGCTAATGAGATGTGCAACACAAAATGGCTTCCTTACCACAGTAGACACATGGTGGTCAAAAATTAGGCTACAGTCAAATTGCATTCTTAAGTCTCTCACTACTTAGGGTATTATTACTTATATGATAGTCTGAGGGATTTCATTTTTAATGAAGGGGATGATAATGCATGAGCTTGAGTCCATGGCTTTGGCACCAATCACTGGTTTGTGTAAGTCTCACTTGAAGTATATTGACGTTGTTTGGTGTTTCAATGATTACATCTAATTTGCAGTTGTCAGCAACATTACTCAGCCACAGGACCTCTGTTCTGGCCTGAATTTCTGAGAAGTATATTCCAAACAACAGGGGGCCCAGCACTGACCTCTGTGGAGCTCCACTGGTGATAGGTCTGCTGGTTGAAGTAAAGTCCCTAGCTTTGACTGAGTATGATCTGTCAGTGAGCCAGTTAGCAACTCACCTGATGACATAAGGGTTGACATTCAACTAGGAGAGTTTATCAATGATGCCAGAATGCTGGTGTGTCAAAGGCCTTGGTTAAGTCAAGGTAGGCTGTATGCACAGATATTCCTTCATCTATGGCTCTGGTGATGGTTTTAAAGAAGTCCACCAGGTTTAACAGGCATGACCTGCCTTTGACAAAACCAAACTGTGTCAGATCAAAATTCTGGAGATCATCTATATCCTTACTTATAAGGTCCATGATGATTCGTTCCATGGCCTTACAGATAAGGTTTGTTAAACTTATGGGTCTGTAGTTCCCAGGATCTGTTGCTGTACCCCTTTTATGAAGAGGGATGACAGCTGCTGTTTTTCCATTCAGCAAGGACAAAACCAGTACTCAAGCTGTGGTTGAAGAGAATACCTAAGGGAGTTGCTAACTCATATTTTAGACTATTTAAAGCATAAGGCTTGGTTGCTTAATGATGCATACAAGGGTAATTACAAAAAACTCATAACATTTAACTGTCATCTGTCCTTCTGAAGACTGAAATTTGCTTAGCAATAGTCATAGTAAGTAAGCAATTTGATTAGGCTCATTTTATGAGTGTAAAGTAATTGTGACCTGGGTGTGCTACAGTGGTCTGGTCTGTGGCACTGGTAATAGTGAACATTATATTGCAGAGATTTAATCGTTGGGGTGGTGGAAAGCATACACTTCTGAAAGAGTTTAAATGTTGTTTGAGTTAAATAGTGGGGAAAAGGAAAAGCATATTCATAAGGACAGCCAACTGAAACAATCAGACAAAATGCAGACAATACGGACTCAATGTTTAAGTAAGCTGTGTTAACAGTAAGGGACAAAGTTAGCAGCTCATCTGGTTGCACATATATCTTAGATGCTTGGTGATCATAATGTTGGGGATTCTAACCCTACACATGGCACTTCGTTATATGGTCTAATGTTCAGCTGTCCTAGTAGGATTTTCCTGACATTTACTCAGTTGCCTGCTACAGCAAAAGCCATGGTTCGCAGAGAGCTTACACAGCATCAAAGCGATCTCACTGTTGAAAGGTATCAGTCAACAGAAGGGTACAGAAAAATTTCCACAGCATTGGATATACCATGGAACACAGTGAAGACAGTCATCAAAAAGTGGAAAAAATATGGGACAACAGTGATGTTGCAAAGCACTGGACGTCCCTCCAAAACTGATGAAAAGACAAGACAAAAACTGGTCAGGGAGGCTGCAAAGAGACCAACAGCAACGCCGAAGGAGCTGCAGGAATTTCTGGCAAGTACTGGTTGTGTACTACATGCGACAACAATCTACCCTATTCTCCATATGCCTGGGCTATGGGGTAGGGTTTCAAGACAGAAGCCTTTTCTTACACAGAAAAACATCAAGGCCAGGCTAAAATTTGCAAAACAATACATCAAGTCTCCCAAAAACATGTGGGAAAATGTGTCATGGTCTGATGAGACCAAGGTTGAACATTTTAGTCACAATTCCAAAAAGTAAGTTTGGCGTAAAAACAACAGTTTGCATCACCAAAACAATACCATCCCCACTGTGAAGCATGGTGGTGACAGTATCATGCTTTGGGGTTGCTTTTCTTCAGCTGGAAATGGGGCTTTAGTTAAGGTGGAGGGAATTATGAACAGTTCCAAATACCAGTCACTTTTGTCCCAAAACCTTCAGGTGTCTGCTGGAAACATGAAGATGAAGAGGAATTTCGCCTTTTAACACAACAATGACCCCAAGCATACATCCAAATCAACAAAAAAAATGGCTTCACCAGAAGAAAATTAAAGAATTGGAATGGCCCAGCCACAATAAAAAATCTGTGGGGTGACCTGAAGAGGGCTGTGCACAAGAGATGCCCTCGCAATCTGACAGATTTGGGGTGCTTTTGCAAGGAAGAGTGGGCAAATATTGCCAAGTCAAGATGTGCCATGTTGATAGACTCCTAGAAGACTGAATGCTGTAATTAAATCAAAAGGTGTTTCAACAAAGTATTAGTTTAAAGGTGTACACATTATGCAACCAACTTATTGTACTTTTCTTTTTAATATTTTCCCCTAACAGATTTGCTTGTTTTTCAATTGAATTGCACAGGTTATAGGTCACATTAAAGGTGGGAAAAGTTTTGAAATGATTTATTGTGGTCTCATTTTTTTATATCACAAACACCTGGCATTTTAACAAGGGTGTGTACACTTTTTATATCCACTGAAGATACAAAAGGTACATGTTACATTTTGCATACACAAAGGGTAAATTACCCATACTTCCAGAATGCATACCAAATTTTAGAACTACCCTCAGATTATGCACTCTGCCCACATGGAAAGGAAAAAAAGTCTATTTATTTTCTGATAATGACAGCAGTGACAGCAATATACTCTGTGGCTGAGTAAACACTCAGTCTTAAATCTCCCACAGAATCCAATTAATCTTTAAAAACGATGAGAAACAATGTCGGCATCTGAAACAGCTAACAAAAATATTACTTGCTCATGATTGCTGCCTACAAGGAAATGAAATGCACTATTTTTCTTACCTCAGACTTCAAAGCAGAATGGCTTTGTATCTGTACAGACAGCTAACATCTCGCTATGCTCACATTAGCTAAATGGCAACATTTCAGAAACAAAGCACCATAAAGGTCAGAGAGTATTTGAATATCACATGGTGAACATACTGGTATTAAGAGATGCGTACTGTGTGATAATATGTGGGTACTACTAACATTCTTCCAATGTATGCCTCATACAGCCTCCTGGCTCTTACGGTCTCCTAGAAGCATTTCTTCTCTAGTCACAGAGTTTTAAGGATTACTTAACATTATGCAAACATGTCAATTTCTGAAACATTTTTAGAAAACAGACATGTTATGCTGTATATGGCTAACATTCCCACAGGCTACACCAATTAAGAAAGATTCAAGTCTACAAAGATAACAGATTTGCACTGTTAGAATTTATGTACTCTGGAGAGCCAGGTGCAGAGCACAACTGAACAGAATGGCATAGACTTACTCATCATGCTGACATTTCTGGCACAGCACAAAAACGGTTTTAGAGCTACAAATTCAAATGCAAGGGATGAGATACGGACAGCAAATCAATTACTTCATTATTCCTACTCAGTACATATCATATCCTTTACACGGAAAGACTACTCATAGCCACTCTTTGATACTGCAATGCAGTCTTAGGTGTTTCAGTCTCTAGTACAAGTGTGTAACTAGGAAAAATGTCAGCAATGTTACAGTCTGAAGCTCTTACAAACTTGAAGGGTCTCTGCTTTTTCTTTCACTTATTAAATTACTAATCGATAAATAATAAAAGTTTGTTTGACAAAATGGAAGCATTATAGTAACTAAAAATCTTCCTGTGGATGTAGTCTAACTACTATAAGAATCATTAAAACAGACACAAAAAAGGGATGGGTTTAATTCCCACACTAATTTCATAAACACACTTCCATGCAAGACTTCCCAAAACACATTTTTATCTAAAGCCTGTCAGAGGAATACTTATCAGGTGATCGGAAGATGGCCTCTTCAGTAGCTGAAAAACCCTTGGCATTTCCTTCTATACTATCTCACAAGGCTAATTTGAAAATATTGAGTTCACATGCCTGTATACACCCTCTGAAACATGAAAAGCATCACATCTATGTTTAGAAGCATGCGTACCCACAGAAATCCACAACTACCAATAGTTAAGATTCGTCTGGAAGAAGTAAAAGCAACAATTTTCATGTTATCTTACTTTATTTGTTAACCAGATAAGCCCACTGGACACAGTGTCTATTTTCATGGAACATCTTGGAGCACTGCCTGGTTAAGTGACTTGCTGATAGTCGCACAGTAGCTAAATGGAGATGAAAGAACTGAACCTCCTCTACTCCATCCTCTACCCATGGTTACAGGAAGCAGCTAAATTAACAGCTCAAAATCGTAACCCTCTGCAGTAACTGCCAGACTTGACCATGAATTTATAACCCAGAATTCACTCAACCAAAGTTAATTTTCCTTCCTGTATCTCTACTTGGCATGAATTATGTACCCTCTTCTGTAAATACTAAACTGTAGTTATTAGAGCAAGTGCAAATTTAGCAGTGAATTACCAAACTGTAATTAACACCGTTTAAAGTCTATCCACAGCTCAAGTTGTCTAAACTGTCAGACTAGTGTTCAGCTATCAAATTACCCACCAAGTTACTTATCCTGAAAAAGATTTTCCTGAAAGGATCTGTTCAGTGTACAATCGGGTGCAAGTCTGCTGACAGGCATCTGTTTTAGTAATTACCATCCCCTAAAAGACCATCCAAATAATAACATATTCATGTTGATGATGTACTAGCCAGCTGTTCCTGGAATGTTTACACAGTGAAATATATTTTAATTACTTATAGGTTCACAGATAAGTACTAAACTAGCTGCCCTTGTATGCCATTTTACATCAAGCCAGTTTTCCTTTTTGTGCTCAAATTAACCTATCCCATTTGGTTAGAGACTGGCCTTACCCATCCCATGATCGATAATTATATATTACCCCAATGAGATTAACTGGGATCATACCATAGATAATCTGAGAGGACCCATGCATGGGATAAAGCATTTGGGAGCTGCCTCTGTCCATTAGTAGTACAGGGGACAGTCCTGGGGTATAATTTGTTTCCTATCCAAAGATCCAAGATGCACTTGAATATGGGCGAGGATGGGTTTTGTTTTATGTGGATGGAGAGTCTGTTCCAGAGTAGCTGTATCCTCTGTGAGCTATACCATTTCCTTCAAACTATTAGGCTGATGTTGCAAAAGAGGTTTAGATCTCTGGACTGAGTTACTTCTGATGCCATTTGAATTGCTCATGTGCAGTAAAGACATCAAAACTGAGTTAGAAGATGCTGTCTATAGGATACTGAGTATAGTGAGTCAGTCCATGTAAGTCATGTTGTTTAGGCTTTGTATCCTTTTATTATGGTATCCCTGCTTTACTGGCTGTGTTAGTCCCACTAAGACAGCAACCTGTCTTGACAAGAGAGTTGAAGTGGTATTCAAACTGATACAGAAGACTGACCAAGACAGTGAGGTCCCCATACTCTTATCAAGTGCTGTGGGATCCTTTACATCTTCCTGAGTTACCACCATCTCAGGCAGATGAATCCTCAATGTCTTATCTAACAGAACTCATTCAGTGGCATAGTATGGAATTATTTGTTTCAAGATACTTTGCCATTAGTACGTATCTGCTGCAAAATAATCTCCTCTTAACATAGGGAGGTAGCAAAATCAATAACTGGTGATAACCCCTTAAGGCCATTTAGGCTAAATGATGCAGTATGTCTAACAAGAAAAGTTATAATAAAATGGTATGCCTTTCTGAAGTACAGCTAACCAAACGTGATAAATGGGGTAGCTAATCCTAATCCAGAAAACAGTGCATCAGTTTTCTCAGTGATCATAGTATCAAACCCATTAAGACTATCACGGGCCATGAAGATTGGTTAATATTTGCAGTATCTGCCGCAAAGATAACCCTGAGCTGCTTCCAACAACCAGATATGAATCACAACTCAGGCTTCATATCACTGAAGAGGAAATGTCTCTGTCAGCCTAAATTACAGTTAGGTGTGACTGCACAAGCAAAAATGGTGAGTAGACGCCATGTATATTACGGGTTAACTCAAGGCAACAACAGTCTCTATTCAGCTGCCAAGAACTAATCAAAGAGATACATAGCAGCTAACAGAGATTAACAGCTAAAAACTGTTTGGGGCTGGACAAGTAATGAGCATCTATACTTCACTAGTTATGCTAACTTGCTAAAAATGCTACTGAATCAGTCTCAGTGAAAAGAAAATCTGAGCATCTAATATTTTGGTGATCTCAGTACAGACTGGATGAATCATACCAACTCTTCTCCTACCCACACAAATGTATACAGTCTAGCTTAACTGATCAGGCTGCTCAGTGAAAGCAAGAACCACAATACAGGCTCAAGCTCGACCTCCCCACTTGTGTATTTTCATGACAGTTGACTGCTTCAGTACTGAACTACCTAGTATCATCAAAAACAGTGAGACTTCTTGAAAACTGTTCCATTAAGCAGGTAGCCAAACATGCAAAAAACATAATGATGATAAGGGAACTGAACAAAAAGCAAGACCTTATGGAATACTTGCAGTTATCATTAAAATAGTTAAGAGAACTGCAGAATAAATATAAGACATAACTTGTAAATGCACAAGGCATTATACTACGAAAGTGCAAGTCTAAAACTATGGGACCTAAATTATTCTTTCAGGAGGGGCAGACCTCTTTAAAAAGGAACCCCCTTCTCCCTACTGATTAATGGCTGAAGACTTCTTTGCAGCTACAATCCACCCAGGTAGCAATACGACTGTAGTCTTACTACTTACTCTTCCCTTCATAAAAGGGAATTCTTAAATTCAGACTAAAAAAAAAAAACACCAACTGTGAAACGTGCCTGCAAAATTTTAAATCCATAGTTCATCTTCCTCTCTACTATTCATAAGATTTGGTGGGAAGATGCAGGAATGCCCATTCACACACTTATTAAACAGCAGCATCAGGCAGCACTATATCACTAGCAAATTAAATCAGCCTGTGGTGGTGATACTGCATACTTCACAGTACCATAGTGACCACCTTTAGAACTAAAGTTTCCGGCAAACAGCCTACTGTCCCTAAGTCTGGATATCTGAACTGAGGTATAATAAATTTCAAATGTGATAGGTCTGCAACTCCCTTTCAGGTAGATCAGAAATGGTACTGAGAAAAGCTTTTTTTTTTTTTTTTTTTTTTTAAACTTCTTCCATTTAAACAGTGATGGTTAGTGTTCCACAGGTGTCAAGTGTTTTGTCCATAAACAGAATTATGACCAGATCAGTACAACCATAAAGTGACTACAATCAGAGTCTTGGCTGAAAGAACCTTCAACAATTTTTACATAAATCCTCAACATGTATGCCATATTTTCAGATAACAGACCAGGCACATGACAAGCTGGACAAGTTGGTCATGCTCTTCTGCTTCAGGACAAGGAAAATAAAACTTTCCCCCACCACAAATATGCAGCTGTAATGCTATTTCTGACGGTGACCCCAACTGATTAACTGGTGAAATATCTCTGGCTAGTTTTACCAAGAAATATGTAGCAGTAGTGCAATTTCCTCCACTATCATCTATTTCCCTGACTAAGGATGAATTAAACAACATGCTTAATAGTACAAAGCACAAATACTCATCATAAAGGGCTATCTCAATTTATACTGGAAAGGTCCCATTATACAATATGTAAACAGAATTTTCACTAAGCACCAACTAACACAATTCATCTATGAAGTTACCAGACCCAACCAGCACTCCAAAAATATCTCTATACTTGATGTAGTTATAACCAACATACCTGACAGACTGCACCTTATGGAAGAAAGGTCCACTGTCCCATACTTTCATCATGGTCATTTAAATGCATCAAACCAAAAACTCAAGGACTGCAAGGCTAAAGCCTAATGCGGTTTCCTCTCTCGTCCATCTATTAATGCAATTTCCCCACATCAGCTTTATTCACACTCTACAGCCTCTATTTCCACACAGGACAAACTATTCCCTCTTAAGAGAACAAGGCTTAAACATTAATAATAAAAAAAAGGAGGAATGATGCACGTGCTGACTGGAAGAAGAAAGTTTCAGCAATTAAGAACGAAAGCAAGGTTAAAAATCAATATTACTGAAATAGATTATAACAGAAATATATAAACTACTTATATGTGTCACTACAAGCCATTTAGCACTTAGAGTTTCTCCTTAAACAGGATCCGGCAACACCCTAAGTATAGACTTACAGGAATAAAAGTGAAGATCTGTAGTTATCCACCTCACACAAACCTATTATTCTTTTACTTTCCTTCTCATCAACCAATGTCACCACTACATTATAGTGAACAACCTCCAATCCTATTTCAAAACTCTAAACAAAAGTGATGTAAAAAATGCTTGAAAACTGAAAGTACAATGCTGAATTTCACACAATTTACCCAAAATTCTCAAGGTAGCAAATCATACATTTTGTAAGTCCTTGGTTTACTTTCTCAGTCTTTCACTGAATACTTCTCATTCTCCCCTATACCACTAAACATGCTATGATAATACCCTTGGCTAAATGCCCCTCTCTTACTTCAGTTAAATACTTCAATCCTATTGCTTACCTCTGCCCTACTGCTGAAATACTCAAAAAATGTTTTTGACCAAATACTGAATACTTAAAACAGCTGATAAAATATGACATTATAGGTGTCACCCATCCCTCTCTAACACAGATGACAAGCAGACAGGGTATTTCTTTTAGATGCTTTAATACATAGAAACACATCGGGATGGATAGTAACATCACAAAATATAAACAAACTGATTAACAGACAGACCATACATACATACATGCTTACATCTCAACATCTTACTACAAAATAGCAGTCAGGCTTGCATGTGCTCAGTATTTATAATCTTGTGCAAGCCCTTGGATACCTTCTTAAAAAGACACACACACACACACTGATTTACATCCTCCCTCTTAAAAAGATTGCCCTTAGTAAAAACAACATTAGAGTTAGATATCCATTACTATAGACATTGGAAACAAACACAATGTTCAAATCCAAGTTGCTGTATATATGTTTACATGGTCTGGTGATACGACCGGATCTCGTAACATAACAATCTGAAGTGAATTTAGCAACAGGGACTGTCTTTTGTGAACAACTCGTATCAGGAACTTCAAGATTCGTCACAGGAATGGGAATATTCTCTGGAATTGGAACACTGGACAACTCACTCTGAGATAGTCTTTCTCACAGGCTATGTGCTTTGATATAGGCTGAAACACTGGTCTCAAATGTTTCCGATTCCGCCTAAACTCTACTCCTTGGGATCTCCACAATGTACAATCTCGGCTCTGGGCAAATATTCTTCACAACACCAATCCGATCATAACCTTTGGACATTTTCATTTTTACCACTTCACCTTCTTGTAATGGATTGAGCAGTTTGCTGGTCTTATCATAGTAGGACTTCTGGTTTAAACGCTTTCAACAGATTAGCTTTCATTGACCTGTTGTACTTGATACATGGAAGCAACTACTGACTGGTAATGTGGTTCTGGTTTGTCTCGACAGAAGTCTCCGGGCAGGTGAACCAAGATGTTTATCACAAGGAATGTTTCTGAGATTCAAGAAAACTACACTACTGTCTCGTTTTGACTTCTCTAGTAACCGTTTTGCACTTTGAACGTTCTGCCAAACTATTTGACTGAAGATACTCAGGGCTACTTGTAACATAAGTAAAGTCCTATTCTTCAGCAAATCATTTGAACTGATGGCTTGTAAACTGCATGCCATTGTCAGAAATAACTTTGTGTGAACTACCATGGACTGCAAAATGATGCTTCATTTTAGTAATAACAGGACTGGATGCTATATGTTGGGAAGTAGGTCAATCTCAAATCAATTGGAGTAAGACTCTACTAACACCAAATAATGTTGACCTTTCCACTCGAAAATGTCAGTGGCTACTATCGACCTGTGGTAGTTCAGGAATCTGGTTTAGCTGAAGTGGTTCCTTCTATTGTGTGGCTTAGTACTATTACACATGGAACAAGATGAAGGTATTATCTCAATGTCTTGTGATACAGTAGGCCAAAATACTAGTCCTCTTGCCCTTTTGGTAGCGTTGGTTCCTGGGTGACCACGATGCAAGATAGCAATGTACTCTCGCTGCAAGGACTTTGGAACAATTACTTTTGGACCTTTCATAATAATACCTTTGTCAGACAAAATCTCATCTCTGTATGGAAAATAAGGTTGCACTTCAAAGTGGTTGACTATTTGTAAAACTGGATCTGTGGCTGTGTCATCTCTTAGCTCAAGACATGTGGAAGAAAAATTTCTCACTTTCATGACTTCAAAATCAAGGTTCCTATTCTCGTGCTGATCTGTGGTGTTTCTGGGCGATCTGGATAATTTATCAGTAAGATAAAGAAGTTTGCCTTTCTTGCACACAAGAGTGAAATTATACTTTTGCAATCTCTACATCATGTGTTGCAATCTGGCTGAAGCTGAAAGCATAGGCTTTATCAAGATAGTGACTAGAGGTTGGTGGTCTGTTTCAAACTGGATATGTCTACCATAAATATAATCGTGGAACTTCACATGCAAACACATTTGCCAAAAGCTCTTTCTCTATCTGGGCATACTGCATCTCATTTTGGGTAAGAGTTCTCGATGCACAGGCAACAGATTGACCCTTTAGTAGGATGACTGCACCACAACTAAATTTCAAAGCATCACATGAAAGAGTAACTGGCTATGAACATCATGGTATCCTAGAGTTGGTGGACTAGCAAGTCTCTGTTTGAGGACATCAAATGCTCTTTGATGTTGCTCTAATTAAGACCAGGATACATTTTTACTAGTCAGCTCTCTAAGCGATGTTAATATTTGACTTGAGTCTGGAATGAACTTGCCTAGGTAGCTAACCATGCCAAGAAAACACTGCAGGACTTGAACATTGTCTTTAGCTGTCATTTTAAGAATGGTTCTTTGCTTTCAAGGGTCTGGTCGTAGGCCTGAACTAGTAAATAAATGACCAAAACAAGTAACTTCTCATAGTCCGAATTTGCATTTTTGTTGATTGAGCTTAAGATTCACTTGACGTGCCCTTCCCAGAACTTTTCTGAGGTTTCTGTCATGCTCAGCTTCACCATCACCTAAAAGATACCAGGAGTTTATGCTGCCCTAAAGAACCAAACATTATTTCCCTAAATTGCTGTGCATTCCCAGCATTTGCAACACTGCTACAGCTCCTTTTAATGCAAAAAACACAACTCTTTGAAGCCTAAAAGTTACCGGGGAGTTTATGCTGCCCTGAAGAACCAAACACTATTATGTGTATGTTTCACCGCATAAATTATTTTGAAAGCTGTGTTTTATGATATTCCTTAACTTGCGAAATACAAACACCTGGGCAAATGGCAGGGATTTTTTTACTTTATTTCTTCCTCCTCCAATATTATTACAGTAGCCTGCACATAGTACTAGATTATAGTTTTTTCCTCTAGACCCTACAGGAATTTGGTCACCAGACATCTTTTGAATTTTCACATCTTCCCTATAGACTCCTTTCCCAAATGAAACACATTTTGTTTCACTTCTTCCATTGTTCAATAGTATTTAATCATATTTACTATATATATTTATGTAGGCTCCCAGCTGCCCATATCAAGGCAGTCTCAGTGATATCTATAATAGCAAGTGTTACAGCTTAATGGACAAATTAATTAACTACTAAGAAGCCAATATTTCAGAGCAAATGATTGTTTTTACTTGTACATACCTGAAATTTGTCTCTTCCTTCTCTGTTTGCCCTTCGCTATACTCAGGCTCACTGCACTCCTCTACCCTACCCTCATTCTCACCCACCTCAAGCGCCTGACATTTATACCTAATTAATCACTCCCCTAAGCCTCTCTCTCACACCCTTACTTCTATATAGCCACTCCTCTTCACACACTCTCCAGTCCATATCAGCATCTACTTTCACTCCTCCTCACCTCACTCACATAATACTCAAATTGTACAATCTCTTCAGGCTAATACCTCCTACTTAATCCCCCAATCTAACCACAATCTACATAAACTATAGCCACACCTAAATCCCTACTCATTCCTTTAAAGATACCTACTAAAACTTCACAACAATACAGCAACACTTTGAGCAAAATGTGGCCCCTTACCTTTATATTAATAATAAGCCTTGCCATCACCTCACACTTAACCTCCTACCATTATACTAGCAAGTCAAAATTTCAGACTAAATCCCCAACCTGCCCTACTCATTCACAAGACAAACCAGCCTTTTCAGTAATATCTCCTATCAACAACATTTCAAACCTTGACCTTGCCACATTCAAAGAAACCCCACACCAACTAAATAACCACATTTCTTCAAAATGTGACATCTATAATCAAATGCCTAAAAACTATAATCCAAATATCATCCCAAATCATACATAATGGAGACATGCACCCAAACCCTTGCCCTACAAACAATAACACCCCCCCCCCCTCGTTACCAGACAAATAACATTCTAAACTCCCGCAGAAAATCAACAGATCTCCTTATACTCAACATAAACATAAGGAGCATACTGAATAAAATCCCAGAGCTACATGCTACTCTGGCTCTCTACTCCCCCGACGTAGTCCTTTTCACAGAGACTTGCCTAAAACCACTAAACAATAATAATGACTTTGTTCCACCTGGTTACAATGTTCTTAGACAATACAGAATATCCAAAAGAGGCAGATGTGTTTCTCTCCTCTTCAAAAACAACCTGACCATTGAACCGTTAACCAACGAACAACCAAAGTGCAATAATGCAGAAACTATGTTCACTAAGCTGAAAATCAACTAAAAAAAAAAAAAACACTTACATATAATTGGTACCTATACAACCCCATTAACACAGAAGAATCCATTCTAGACTGGACATCCCAAAAATTTCCCCAAGAAACTATCATACTAAGCGACGTTAATATCGACTGGTCCACCTATAATTCACCCCACCCCACTAACCACATTAACCTACACGGTTTCACCAACTAATCAAAACCACAACACGGGTAGATAAAGGATCAAAATAGGAGTCCATCCTAGACTGGATCCTTACTAACAGACCATCTCAATCCCTACCTCTCAGGCTCCCTCCCAGATACCCTCAGCGACCAGCTTCCCACCTTTATAATTAGACTCTCATCTCTCCCCCTGGAAAGTGCCGTAGACTACTTCAATAACACTTTCCTAAACATTCTAAATCATCTTGCCCCTATCACAACTGTCAGAACTAAATCCAACTATTCCCCCTGGCTATCTAGAGATACCTATCTACTACTAAAACAAAGAGATAAATCATGGGACTTGTAGCCTCAAAATTAAACTGAAACGAATAGACAGGCATTCAGGAACTAAGGAACAAAGTTAAAAAAAAAACAAATTAGGACAGACAAAACTAACCACTATACAGGCATTCAAACCAAACAAAAAAATAACCCATAAAAATTCTGGGCTGCCATTAATAACATCCTGCAACCAGGAAAGACCAGTACTCCACCCCTAACACTAACACCACCACCAATAATATTGCCACCTAATTCAACAAACACTTCACCAAATCCATCCTAGCCCTCATCAAAAATAGTTTGCCCATTTCACATCCAAACTTATCTTCCATACCAACAAACCAAAACCTCTTCTCCTTACAGCTTGTCCCAACTAGTACAATATATAAATACCTAAGTAGGCTTAAACCCACAACCCTGGCCACCGACAAATTACCTGCAGAATATCTAAAGACTGCAGCCAAAGACATCTCTTACCTAGTCTCCATGCTCATTAACTGCTCTATATCAGAACAATGTATTCCTTCTCTTTGGAAAATTTTGCATATAATACCACTCCACAAAGGAGGTACTACTGTCCAGTTGCCATTTAATCCCCCTTATCTAAAATCCTCAAAAAAAATATTCATTCAAAAATAATGCTCTATCCCCCTTCTCTAAAATTCTTGAAAAATGTATACATTCGCAAATAATACACCATCTCCTCACTAATAAACTGCTAACCAACACCCAACATGGATTTTGTCCCCATCACAATACTACCACAGCCCTTATTAGTTTTACCAACACAGTAAAGCAACATCAAAACAATGGTAGCCTAATATCACAGCATTCCTTGATCTCTCCAATGCCATCTATACTGTCTCCCATCCCAAACTCCTTTATGCTTTGGATAAAACCTGGAACCCTAGCTAAACCTGGAATATTCAGGAACTATTCTAAGGCTAATCTCCTGCTATTAAGTGAGAACCTGGCAAAATTTCAAACCCCCGTAAACCATGAGAACACTTCTGCCTATGCAGAACTGTTCACAGCATCCCTGTACAAGCATGTTAATAGCTGCATAGAGGCAGCTGTACCCACCAGGAAGAAGTACAGAACAAACCCAAAAAACAAGCCACCCAGGTGGAATCACAAAATCAATCAGATGTACAACAGGAGGAAGAAAATCATGGCAAAAATTAGGAGGTGCAGCACACAGCAGGATAAAAGCACTCTCATCAAACTAAACAAAGTCAATCAAAGACAAACTTGAGGTAGGTTTGGCCTCCCAGGTCAAGGAAAACCTCAAAGTATTCTTTAGCTATGTCCGCAACCTTAAAGGCAATATACAATCGTGTGCAGAGCTCATTGTAAATGGAGCCACCTATACTGAGCCAGAAAATATAGCAAACCTCCTGGCTGATAAATTCAGCTCCAGCTTTACTTCTCTCTCCACCCCTCAACCTTTCCTCGGAAAATATCAAATATAACTGTCCCTGCTATCATTAGGGAACAGGTCCTTAATGCTCTCTCTAAGACCAAGAACACTGCATCAATGGACCCAGACAATATCCAAGGATGCCTTCTAAATAGCATGAAACATGACCTATCAGGGCCTCTGAAATTACTATTTAACTGTAGCCTCCAAACAGGCTTCATGCCTCATTAATGGAGAAAGGCAAGAATCATCCCTCTGCCCGAAGCACAAAAGGAGGGGGAGTATCTATATTCAAAGATACCTACACCTCCAGGTTAGTGGCACTGCACGAAGCATCAGAAACTATCCATGTGCAACTAACAGCGGGCAAAACTGCCTTTCAGTTTGTAGCCTGCTACAGAACAGACTCCCTATTACTGGAACCCCACTTGGCATTCCCGAGAACACTGGAGAATATGAAGGTCTCTCCAAACACTATGTTATTGGGTGACTTCAACTACCCAAACATTGACTGGGAAAACTACTCAAGCCCAAACACCCTCGCCCAACGGTTCCTTGAATTTATAAACTCTAACGCAATGGAACAACTGGTCACCACTCCCACAAGAGGGAACAACATATTGGACCTGGTCATCACCAACATGGGGACTCTATGTTCCACACCAGAGGTAAACCCCTCATTGGTAAGATCAGACCATAAACAAATATCCCATCCCCACCCCCAGCCAAAGAAATCACTGTAAAGAATTTCTCAAAAGCCAACTTTTCACTTCTCAAGACTGACATGGAATCCTTCAAAGCCCCTGGGTCAGAGGATAATACAGGCCAATCCGCAGAATCCTTTACAAATGCATTCTATGAGCACCTGCAAGAATGCATGGATCGTGCTATCCCAAATAAAACCAAGACTCACTCCTCCAAAAGCAGGAGACGGGTCTGGTGGACCCCGGCCATAAATAAGCTATACAACAGAAGGAGGAAGCTACTACATGACAGAGCAAAATCCCAAAAAGGGAAGGCATCTCTGATCAGTATTAGCAAGAAACTTCGATCCCTCATAAAATCATCAAAGGCCAGTTTTGAAAGAAAAATTGCCCTAGACACTAAAGATAATCACAAGGCCTTCTTTAATTATGCCGGGAACATGGGCAGAAACTCCCAGATATGCTCTGAATCGTTGCATAATGGTACAAAATACACCGAACCTACAGACATAGCCAACATCCTGGCAGACAGATTCAGCGTGAACTCCCCCCCCCCTTCCCCCCCAAAGGAGCAAATGCCTATCCCAACTGAATGTTACCTCCCTGACATCACAGATGCACAGGTGAAAGCTGCCCTCTCCAAAGCAAAAAACACAGCATCTATGGGACCGGATGGTGTCCCAGGCTGTGTCCTATGCGATCTCCAAAAAGAACTGAACTCTCACACTAAGTCACTGTTCAAACTTAGCCTTACTACAGGATATGTACCCACAGAATGGCGTACAGCTACAGTGGTCCCACTCCACAAAGGTGGTGCCACAACAGACCCCGGAAACTATCGCCACATAAGCCTGACTAGTCTGGTCTGTAAAGCTATGGAGCGTATCATCATGGAACTCATAAACAAAGACATTGGGAGCCTCCAGACACTGGACCCTACCCAATTCGGCTTTGTTAAGGGCAGATCGTGCCTCTTAAACCTAGTTGATTTCTTTGAAACAGTTACCAAAGCCATAGATGAGGGCAAGGTAGTCCACACAGCCTACATGGACCTCGCAAAAGCCTTCGACACAATACCCCACTCGGGCATCATAAATAAGCTTACCAGCTTAAATATCAACCCCTATATCACAAGATGGGTTGCAAACTGGCTCAGAGATAGAACCCACATGGTCAGAATCAAAGGTGCCATGTCTGAATCCAAACCAGTTACAAGTGGCGTCCCACAGGGCTCAGTTCTGGGACCTCTCTTGTTTGGTATATACTTCTCTGAGGTTCAGGCTAACACGGGGGGATTATGGCTGACAACGTTCGCAGATGACTGCAAACTGGGGGCCATAATCGAATCTCCAGCTGACCACAAGCATCTTCCAAAAGGGTCTCACAGAGACGGATGCTTGGTGCCAGAGCCACGGCCTCAAGCTAAATGCTAAAAAGTGCATAGTCATCCCCTTTGGGAAAAACAAGGTGCCCACAAATTACCACATAGTTGGTAATCCATTAAGTATGGAAGAATTAATTAGAGATTTGGGGACCAGCGTAGATAGTAATCTCTACTTCGATAATCACATTGCCAAAGTGGTTAGAAAGACCTTCTATATAGCCCACCTTATCACGAAAGGGTTCGCATCTAGATCAAGAGAGGTCATTGTGCCCCTCTACTCATCACTCATCAGGCCCATAATTGAATACAATGCCCCTTTTGGGATGCACCTTACCCAACACCTGCAGCAACTGGAGAGACCCAAAAGTACCTCACCAAGAGGATCATGGGCTACAAACAGATGTCCTATGCAGCTCGACTAAAGAAACTCCAGCTCTACTCAGTTGCTTACCGCCTACTCAGAGGCGATCTATGCCTGACGTACAAAGCCATGTCAAACCCAAAATTAATGGACATGCTCCACCTCAAAAAATCCAAGTCCCTTAGAGCTACATGCTCAAGGGACCTAAACCTCAGCACAAAAATAAATAGGACATGCTGCAGGGACAGATTCATTTCCCAGATGTTCCCCTCACTCTGGAATAGAATCTCAATTCACGTTAGACATAGCCCCTCGCTGACCCTCTTCAAGTGAAATTTGGACGCATGGATGGGAAATCGCAAATTCACCCCTGGGATCTCTCCTGTGCTCCTGCTAGACAGAGGCACAGTAAACTAATCTTAAAAAGGGTACCACACTAACGTGGTTCCAAGACTATCTAACCAACTGCCAACAAGCAGTAAAATGGCAAAACTTTTCTCCCTTCCTACCCATCACCCTAGGGGTCCCCCAATGATCTATTCTTGGACCTCTTCTTTTCAACATATTCACCAACCACCTCCACAAAGCTACCCGGCATGCCACTCAAGTCCAGTATGCTGATGACTCCACTCTAATCTGCTCCACCACATCACTCCCTCAACTCCAGGAATTGACACAAGAGTCCTTTACTGCTGTTGAAACCTGGTTAGCCAACTCTCATCTAATACTTAACCCCAATAAAACACAGCTAATGATATTCTATCCCACTAGAACCTTAGACCCCATACCACCGCTCACAATATTCTCAGCTAATAACACCCCTATCACACCTGTCCAACACACCATACTTCTAGGGGTTATCATAGATCACAACATAAAATTCGATATGCACATTGCACAGACAATAAAGAAAGTCCATAAAAAACTCAGAACCCTATATAGACACAAAGAGTACCTCACCAATGACAGTAAAGCCACCATCGCAAGAACTCACGCACTAGCCACACTCCTCTATGCCTCCCCCATACTCAACTTAAACAAAGCAGACTAACAAACTAAACACCTGCTACAATAAAATAGCTAGGTTTGCTACTGACTCACCCTTCAGGGCACATCACTGCATAGCAATCAAGTAACTATCTTAGCTAGAATTACCCAACCTTCTCACATATAACCAGCTTACAATAGCCCACCAAATTCTATATTACCCCGATAGAGTTCCTGCTTTTCAAGGTCTACTTAATTTCTACTCTAACAAACATCTATTAAGATCCACCAATAAAGCACTGGCTGACATAGGCAAAAGCAACAACAGCTCTGGAGACTCCTTGTTTTCCAAAAGCATGGAATACCATCTCTGTAGATATCAGGACCACCGAAAACAAAAATCATTTCAAAAAACTCCTCTGGTCCCATTTACGTAGTTCTTGGTTATGTAATTATTCTGAGTCTGGGTAGCTTCACTTAATTAGATCATACCATTATCATACTTTCGGTGCAGTGGTTAGTGTTGTCGCCTCACAGCAACAAATTCTCCCATTGGATTCTCGGTTGGAGTGCCTTCTGTGTGGAGTCTGCATGTCCTCCCTGCACGGTTGAGTGATGTTTAAAGACATGCAGGTAGGTGCGTGCGTGAGTGGGTGTGCCTTCTTTGAAGGTTGGGTGTCGGGCTGGCAACTCGGCACCGTAAAAATCCACTGCCAATCATTAGCAGACCAGAGTTCCACTGTGGCAACCCCTAACCAGGAAAAGCCGAAAGACATTACTATCATACTTTAACCTTCTATGAAGGCTTGCAACAACTCCTTTTTATACTCGATCAATTTGTGTTTACTGTACTAGCCACTGATGAATGCAACCAAATGACTGAACAAAATGCCCTTTCAACTGTATTGTTTATTGTAACACATGTGCCCCTTATAATATATTTACTTTTTGCTCCTTTCTTGGCCTTGTAACTGTACCTTATTAACTTTTGATTCTGTACTGTGCTTTTTTAAAGTGTATTATATTTGCTGTACTAATCTTTGTGGAACTTTTCTCCCTAGGCCTCAAATGAAAATGGGATCCATGCCCAGTCAGACATTCTCGGTAAACAAATGTAAAATAAATAAATTAATTACCTCCTACTAGTATGTCATCGACTATAATAGCACAAAGACAGGCAGAAAAAAGTTGCTCCATTGTAAGTTGAAACACTTCACTTGCAGAATTTATCCCAAATGGCATTCTCAAAAATCTGTACCTTCCAAACGGAGTAGTGAACGCACGTGAGCAATGAGGACTTCTTGTCAAGCTGGATTTTCCAAAATGAACTCTTTGCATCTAAGACAGAAAAAACAGTGGCATTCGGCATCAGAGCTGTGACTTCTTCAGCTGTGTGTATTGGCTGATGAAGTATTTTTACTTTGTTCAAATCTCGTGCATCAATATATTCTGATGTCATCTGAGCTTTTCTTATGAGCTATCACCATGGAAGATACCCATTCATGTGGTTCTGCAACTGGACAAATCACACCTTGTCACACCATTTTATCTAGCTCAGCTTTGACTCTGTCCTGCATGGCTATTGGAACTTTTTGAGCTGGCCTGATAACTGGACTCACATCTGTGTATAACTTCATGGAGTACACAACTGGAAGCTTCCCTAGTTTGTCTTTGAAAGGATCAGCATATGTACAAAAAATGTACTGGGTGAAAATGGAGTAGTGGTCTTGCAAGCTGACATGCTGGACTTTATTTATTTACATTTCTTTATCAGGAAATTTTAACTGGACACAGGTCCTTTTTCAGTGGAGGCCCGGGGAGAAAAGCTCCACATTTCTTATTAAATGAAAGCAGTCCCATTTTCAAACTGTCTCTGAGCCCCAATAATGACTGGACATGCCTCTTGACCACATAAAATAAGTTGTAGCTTCTCTCAGCAGAGTAACATGAAAGCACTACTGAATGCTCTGTATGAATTTCTACAACTCCAAAAGCAACAAGTTTCGCACACCTTGCCAAATCAAGCCTTTCACTATGACGCACTCTAGCAAATACTGTTGCTGACACAACACTGCACTTGGAACCTGTGTCAACTTTGTCTACGTTCTAGAGCTATTCTCATTTGTAAGCATATTTGTGTGCTTTTCTGTGAGCTTGTTTAAATGACAAATCTCAATGGCCTTATTCAAAGTTAGATCACTGTCACAAAGCAAAATCTTTCTCACAGCATCAATCTTTAATACCACACACAAGTCTGTCCTTTATCAGCTCATTACTTAAATCACCAAATCTGCACATTTTAGCCTTATTTCCCAAGTCAGCTATATATGCAGCAAAAGTTTCACCAGGCTTTTGATCCCTTGTTAAAATAAGTGCCTTTCCACTGTAACATTTGTCTGGGTGTTGCACATTTCTCTGAATTTATGTTTTAAGCACTCAGGGTCCTCCCTTCACTCAGCCTGTACAACAATATGACAGTTTCCTCCTCTCCTGCATAGATAGCAGGTGCATACACAAATGAACACTCCCTTTCTATGGCTTCTGACCCAGCTAAATTAAGTAGAATAAATGCCTTTATATGGCCAACTTTTTCAGAAAATGCAGCCTGTATAAAAATGTTGTATTCTTGCTCAAACACTCTCCGGTTCTCTGCAACATTACTGTCCACAAGTGCACTGGGTTTTTGAAATCCGTCAGTTATGCCCACAAAGTATGCACAAACCCACTGAAAATATGGCCCTTGTAATTATGTATGAACAAACTGTTATGTGAGCTTGTAATAACATTCAAATGCACAATAAACTCTCCGAAATACTGTACTTTGCGAAATATGCTCCGTAATGGCAGTATTTTGTGAAATAACTTTACTGTAATATTGTACAAACATGCAAACACTTTACACAATTCTGAAAATTCTGATATCCTTAATAAGGAAATGCAGCCATTTCCTCTTATTTTATTCTTTTTATGCAATTCGAACTTTTTCTGTAGTAATTCGAACACTTATCAATATCGGACATATCCATTTATTCAAATATTGTTTACAGTGTTCTGTATGCCTCATTTCATATTTTGCGAATAAGAAATAATTCTGAAAAAGTATTAACATCTGAAATTAGTTTCTGACCTGTTTTGTGAACTGTGTGTGCAGTAGGGATGATCCATGCCTTTATATTCCTCCAGTGCCAACCGGGTGCCTCTCAGACGTATGTGGAAGAAAATGGAACGCTTTCTGGCAACAATTCGCTTTGGCTATTCTTTTTCTAACATCATGTCCCTTTAGACATGCTACTTCTGACACTATTCGCTCGTCCCTCTCTAACACAGATGACAAGCAGGCGGGGTATTTCGTTTAGATGCTTTAATATGTAGAAACATCAGGGTGGATAGCAGCATATAAAATGTGAACGAACTGATTAACATACAGACCTTACATACATGCTTACATCTCAACAGCTTACTACAAAATGGCAGTCAGGCTCGCACATGCTCAGTATTTTTACACTTGTGCAAGCCCTTGGATAGCTTCTTAAAGATACATACACACATTGATCTACAATAAGTTCATAGGTTTATACTAGGCTAACAACCACCAGAGGTCTTCATAAGCCTAGCCATGCAACCCAACCCAGTTTTGTCCAGAGTTCCTTGGGCAACTATATGGTGAGGTATGTCAGTGAAGAGGTAGCTAAACGTTATAGGACTCTGGGGATTAATTTACCCACTATTGACCTCTGTACATCAGAGACATTGGGGTCAGACTAGGGGTTAATTTGTGATTTCCCATCCAATGATTAAGGTTTGCTTACAGATTGTCAACACGGATCTAGTTCTAACTTAAGCATTTTAACAGCAATTAGTACTCTGACAGTCCAAATCTTTACCAAAATGCTGGAAGGCTATATTACAGGAGCCAGTTTTCTAGACCTTAAAAGTGCAATTGAAATGCTTAATCATGCAAATTGCCAATTAGTGGTTTCTCTACTGAAGTACTTCAGTAGTTTAGGAACTATCTGGAAAACAGAATATTCCATATTATTGGTTTACATAACTACATAATAGCTGATAATATACAACTAAGGTTCAATCCTCAGACATCTACTGCATTCACTTTATATTAGTGACATACCCTGGGATCTGTCACAGATTAAATATATTATGCATGCTGATGACACTATCATAACCAGGTCCACTAACCTACCATACACCTTCTGATGTTGCTTAATTTCATGCATTTTACAATCACAGGACGTGGGGTTTCTACTTTATCAAAAGAAGGTGAATATTATACATAAGTAGGAGAAGATCCAACCATCTGTAATAGCTGGAAATCTGAATTTTGAATAAACAAACTGTTTAACATTTGTTTTAAGTACTGCCTCCATTATTCTTATATCAGGCTTCTCACATTCCAAGGCAGTGGAGATTTTACCTTATTGCTCTTTGCTCTAGCATCAAAAATCAAATACTTCTGATTCAGGTATTGCTTGGGATTTTTTTCATGGCTTTAATATGACCCTTAATATTGGCTTGCTCAAATTCCAAATTATTCAGGGCTACTTTCAAAGCCTGTATTTCTTAAGTACATGTATTTTGCTGATGTTCCAAGCATTGTATAAAGTCCTGGATTCTAATAATTTAAGCAACAGAAAGCTCCAGTTTTATCTAGCTTGATTGTGAAACAGTGTGCATTTTTTTTTTGTTTGCAAAATGGAATGCAACTGGGCTGTTGGCTTAGATGACAAAAATGCGCACATAATTGCTGAGTCTTTAACTGTAATAGGTGAATTTCCCTGTGCATTGTACCCAGAATGAGCTTCAGTATCATGAAACATTGCGACATACTGGATATTGGCTTTGCATTCACTGTTTCATTAACTTTAACATTGCAATCACCTCTTGAAATCCAAATTCATTTCAATGACTTATACACACAAAGTGAAAACAACAGAATTAGTAATTCTTTATACATCATTATTCTTATATGTAATAAAAATATCACTCTGATCAGTTATCATGCTGTCCTTTTTTGCAGTAGCAACATTACAGGATTTAAAATCTCTAAGCAATTTTTTCCAGTCTCTGTGCGTGTGCCACTGCTGTATATCTCAGTATGAACAAATGTCTTTCAACAACTCAAAACATTTTCTTTTTAAATGTTTTCTTTTGGGGCAGGTTATGGCTGTTATATTTAGGCATGCTTCTATTAACACTGTTTGGAATATCCCGCATCCCGACTCAAGAAAACATGTCTTCCTGTCTAAACCATTCCATGTCTCACCTGCTATACAAGAGACACTTTCACCCACATAACTAGGCTCACAGACTTCATGCATCCTTGTAAGAGGGTGGGAACCTGCAACTAAACAACCTTATTTCAACCTCTCATATGCATTTAATATGTGTGACTTCAGCAGAAAACAGCATCTTCAGAATAGGAATGCAGAATGTGTACATAACAGGGTTTATTACTGGGTATTTATAATAACAACACTACTTTTCTCTTCCTCATTTAAGTGTCTATAAAGTGCCACAGATGGATGTGGAATTTGACTATAAATTATAGTTATTTATTTGGTTGGGGTGCCTCTAGTTTTTATATTTTGACAATTCAAATTGTATTTACTTTGGAATAGAGATAATTACATTAAAATAAAGTACAGTTTTGTACCTACCATAAATGTAGATGTCCGATAGTTATGCATCTGCAGTCCTTACATATGGGTTGTCCTGCCTCAGGCAGCCCTTCGGTCGGCCGGATTCCAAAGTCTGGGTCCGGCGTCGGCTGATGTCGCCCCTTCCCCGACGTCAGAGCGCCTGAGGTATAAAACCGTCAGCCGACGCCATCTTCCTCAGTTTTTCTTGCCCCAGATGCCAGGTGCCCTCTAAGGAAGGCTAAATTTGGTAGAAATACAAAATGTTGCAAACATGCACAGTAATATAAAACAAATATACCATAACAGATAACCCCAGCTAGCTATAAGAGGGATAAGTACCCAAGAAGTACCACAGAGGGGAAGGAGGGAGGGTAAACCTGACTGCAGATGCATACCTATCGGACATCTACATTTATGGTAGGTACAAAACTGTACTATGTCCTTCAAGGATGCATCTGCAGTCCTTACATATGGGTAGAATACCATAGCCAAGCTGGGGGTGGTAGGCTCTAAGAAAATGACGGTGTAGCTAAAATGCCCTGCAGGACTGCCGTAGCAAAGCCTGCTCTGGATCTGGAATATAAGGGTAAATTGTAATGCTTGGAAAATGTATGCACGGAGCTCCATGTAGCAGCTTCTAAAATGTCCTTGGTAGCCACCCCTCTTAAGAAGGCTGTGGAGGTGGCTGTAGCTCTGGTGGAATGAGGTCTGATGTTAGCTGGCACAGCTTTTCCATGATAAGAGTAACAGAATCAAATGCAATTTCCTATCCATTTTGAAATTGTCTGTTTGGAAATTGCTTTTCCGTGAATGCCTGCAGTATATGCTACCAACAGCTGGTCAGTTTTTCTGAAAGTCTTAGTTCTGTCCAAGTAGTAGCGTAACTGTCTGTGAATGTCCAGCGTATGCAGAAGTTTCTCTCCCTTGTTTTGTGGGTTTGGAAAGAAGGTAGGCAGGTGAATAGCTTGGTTCAATGAGACCCTGGATACCACCTTTGGCATGAATGAAGGATTGGTTCTCAAGGATATTCTGTCCTGATGAAAAATAAGAAATGGTTGTACTGCCATGAGTGCCTGCAATTCAGATACTCTTCTTGCTGAGGTTATGGCCAGAAGGAAGGCCGCCTTCCAAGACAGGAACTGTAACTCTGAAGATGCTGCTGGTTCAAAGGGAGGTAAAGTCAACTTTTCCAACATGAAGTTAAGGTCCCATGTAGGCACTGGTGGTTTTCTTGGAGGATTGATGTTTTTAATTCCTCTTAGAAACTGCCTTAGGAGAGGATGAGAGAAGACAGATGGATCAGTATTGTATTCTGCTGAAATTGCTGAAGCATGATTTTTTATGGAAGAGTAAGAAAGGCCATTATGGAGCATGTCTGCCAAGTATTCCAGGATATGTGCCATGCTCATCACTGTGGCATCTAGGCCCTTTGTGGTGCTCCAAGTGTGGAATCTTTTCCATTTTGCTGAAAATGTCTTTCTCATGGAAGGTCTGCGAGCTTCCATGATGATATCCTTTACTCTCTTGGATAGCTTTTCCTGGTGAGGAGTCAAGGTAGTCTCCAGGCTGTCAGCTGCAGGGTTTTCAGGCTGGAGTGCAGAGTTTTGTAATTGTGCTGTGTCAGAAGGAGTGTCCATAGTGGTAAAGGCCACGGTTTTGTGTGTGACAGGCTCCGTAACAGTGGGTACCAGTGCTGCCTTGGCCAGTCCGAGGCTATTTGAATCACTTTTGGCTGCTCTGTCTTGATTTTCAGTAAGACCTTGGTCATTAGTGGGAGTGGTGGAAATGCATACACTGTTAGAGTATTCCAACTGAAAGAGAGGGCGTCCACTTTCCATGATTGTGGGTGGTATGTCCTTGTGCAGAATTTCTTCAGCTGATGATTGTGGTGGAAGGCAAAAAGATCTATGTCCGGCCTCCCCCATGATTGTGTTATCTGAAGGAAGATGTCTGGGTGCAGCATCCATTCGTGTGGGTCCATGGTATTTCTGCTTAGGCTGTCCGCCAGTATATTGTCTTTTCCTGGCACAAACTGGGATTGTAGCTCTATACTGAGTTTTAGGGAAAGTTCCCAAAGATTCATTGCTAGTCTGCAAAGAGGGTAGGAATGGGTACCTCCTTGCTTGTTTATGTACCACATAACTGTGGTATTGTCTGTCCTTATTAGCAGGTGGCATTGATGTAGAAAGAGCTTGAAGGCCTCGATTGCATGAATCACTGCCAGCATTTCCTTTTGGTTTATGTGCATGCGCAATTCTTTCTGAGACCATAGACCTTGGATGCATCTGCCCTCCATATGTGCTCCCCATCCATGGTCTGAAGCGTCGGAGGTAATGGTTTGGCTGGTTACTGGTTTGCTGAAAGGCAGGCCCCTGTTTGACTGGCTTGCTTGGGCCCACCACAGGAATTCCTTTTGAAGGCATGGAATGAGTGGTATCAAAGCTTCTAGGCTGTGATTGTGCTGAGACCATAAACTCCTTAGGTACCATTGTAGTTTTCTCATATGCAGCCTTGCTTGTGGAATCAGAAGAATGCACGATGCCATGTAACCCAGGGCCTGCAGGATTTTCCTTGCAGTCATCTGAGTTTGTTTTGTTAGATTTTTGAAGTAATCCGGTAGTTGTCTTTGTTTTTCTTCTGTGAGAAAAGCCATTTGGGTGGTTGTATCTAGTTCCGCACCCAGAAAAGTTATTCTTTGGGATGGCACAAGTCTTGACTTGTGAATGTTGACAGTGTATCCCAAGGCCTGCAGTAGGTGGATGGCATAATTCAAATGTTTTTCCAAAGTTTGTTGGCTGTTCGCTTGTATAAGGCAGTCGTCCAGATACGGGTATATTTGAATCCCCTGAAGTCTGCAGTGTGCAATTACTGATGCCAGGCATTTCGTGAATACTCTGGCGCAGTAGATAAGCCAAAGGGCAATGCTGAGAATTGATAATGCTCTGAACCTGCAAGAAATCTGAGGTGTCTTCTGCAACTTTGTCTGATAGGGAAATGCAGGTATGCCTCCTTGAGGTCTAGAGTTACCAGCCAAGACCCCTTGCCCAGCATGGGAAGGAGTTGCTGCAGGGTCAGCATTTTGAATTTTGGCACAATGAGATAAGTATTCAGTGTGGACAAATCGAGAATAGGCCTCCATTGTTTTTCTTTTCTTGGGACAAGGAACAGTCTGGAATAAAATCCTTGGCCTTGTTCTGCGAGAGGAACCTTTTCTATAGCTTTCATTTGCAATAGGTTGGCAATTTGTTTTAAAGCCTCTGCCCTCTGATTTGGTGGCAGGTTTGGCATTCCCTTTCTTTCTGGTAATGTATGGAAATGGAACCTGTATCCTTTGTCTATTATTTGCAGTGTCCATTTGTCCCTTGTAATACTGTGCCAATTTTTGAGAATAAAGACAACTTTCCGCCCAAAGGTGCTTCTAATTGAGCCCTGGTCGGCGGGGTCAAGGTGAAGTCATTGAGTCTGTCCTTGTGCAGCATTTGTTGGACCTGCACTACCTCTCTGGTTAGGAGGCTGCCACCGACGTCCTCTGTAGGAGCCTCTAGCTTGCCCTCTACCTCTGGCACGCCTGTTCTTGCCTCTTTGAAATCTCTCTTCTGGAAAGGACCAATTCTTAGAAGGCCAATTTCTGCTGAATCTTGGTGGTTGTACCTGGAGGAAATCTTTGACTGTTTGTACAGATTTTGCCTTTTCCTCAAATTTCTTTAAGACCTCTTGAGCAGTGGAGCCAAATAACTTTTGCTTTTCCAGTGGAGCATCCAGAAGCTTAGACTTAACATGATCTGGCAGAGATTGTTCCTTCAGTCAGGCATGTCTACATATGACTGCACCTGTCATTGCTGACCTACATGAAGCTTCCAATGCATCATAACCACACTGCAAGAAATGGTTGCTAACCTGTTGTGAATTATGTACCAGATCCTGAAGTGACTTACGATCTAGGGGTTCAGGCGAAGACATTTTTTTCTGCAATTCATCCAACAAATACTCTTGGTACTGTAGCATATGAAATTGACAATTTAAAGCCCTCATAGACAGAGTGGAAGAAGTGTACACTTTTTTACCCCATCTCTCTAAAGCCCTGGACTCCCTTTCAGAGGGGAGTGGATTTTTAGAAGTGGCAGCTGCAACACCTTTAGGACCCTGGGAAATAGTTTCTGGGTCAGCAGAGTGGGCCTTGTAAAGGAAATGATGTGAGTCCGGGACCCCGTAGTACCTATTGGGTTTAACAGAAGCCGGAGGAAGGGTGTCAGGGGCAGTGCTAGACTCAGAATACACATCATCAATGACACCTAAAACAGGAGGAATAGCCAAAGGTCTATGCTGAGGTAAATGAAGAAAAGTCCTTAATCTCTTCCTGGAATCGGAGAATTCCTGGCCCTGCCATTGGAAATGCTCTCTCATGGAGTGAAGGGTCTCCCCAAAGGACAGCTCTTCAGTAGGGGAGGCAGAGGGAATAGATTCCTCTGTATCAGAATCCTCGTAGGCCGTGAAGGCCTCCTCCTGGTAGTCTGATAGAGCAGAGCCATCAGAGGCCTCATCAGAGGACTGAGGTTCAGCAGACTCAACCCTGGGCCTTTTGTCTAGTGGGGGTTGAGAGCCTCTGTCCGGATTAGGCTGAGAGCCCCTAATTAAGGAAATAAGGTCCTCAGCCAAACTTAGTATCTGAGAACCTGTAGTGGATCCCTGAGAAATAGACTTGGGAGGCAGAGGTTTTTGTTGCTTAGCAGCTTTAGCCCTAGTGAAAGCTTTTATGGACATGGATGCAGGGGGCCTGGCTGCCCCACGTGCTGGAGTAGTTTTGTCTAGGGGAATGGTGTCGGTAGGTTCCTGAACACCGATTTCCGAGGGTAATTCAATAACCGACTCAGAAAAGGCCTCCGGGACCGAGGCTGTCGGTTGAGCGGTTTCTACGGACGGAAGTACCAAGGACTCAGTTTCAGCCGAGACCGAGACACTCTCGGCAGGCCTAGGAGCGGTTTCAGCCGAAACCACGGTCCGTGTGTGTCGGTCCTTGTCCTTCCGTTTCTTGGTTAAATGAGAAGTCGGAGTCTCCGACGGCATTTTATAAGAGAAACTAGCCCCAAAAAATTCCTCTGCAAACTCCGACCGATGCCTAAGAGTGCGTCGATTAAAGGAGGCACAGGCAGTACAGGCAGAGACGTCGTGGTCTGGGCCTAGGCAGGGGAGGCAGTAGGAATGGAAATCCTTATGAGGTATTTGTTTCCCACAAGTCAAGCAATTATTAACTCTAAGCATTTGATCTGACATCGGCTGAGGCAAGAAAGAGTCCCCAACGGGGTACTTAGCTTTTTGAAGTCTTCGGTAGCTGAAGTTACAGGAGCTGGCCGACTGGCACTTGCGAACTGCTTCTACTTCGGGCACCACGCAGCAAGAAAGACTGAGGAAGATGGCGTCGGCTGACGTTTTTATACCCCAGGCGCTCTGATGTCGGGGAAGGGGCGACATCAGCCGACGCCGGACCCAGACTTTGGAATCCAGCCGACCGAAGGGCTGCCTGAGGCAGGACAACCCATATGTAAGGACTGCAGATGCATCCTTGAAGGACATTGTCTTTGTCTTCTTTGCGGCCTTTATTCACCAACTGGAAAATGTTTCTTTCTGCCACAAGTATATCAATTTGGGAATAGGGCTTGATAACTTCTACAATACACTACATATGTGTTAATTACAATAAGAAACTGGTGGTAAAAATCAAAATATTTAGTTACAATCAATGGTCTGGTTCAAAAAGACTGGTGGTCTGCTTTCCATCTAAGATGCAACATCACAGAAACTGCCCTACCTTTCTTAATAAACTATCCAGTTGGAGCACCAGCTACTCCATTCATGACACTGCCTGCACGAAGCTATACAGACGTTTCCTCTCCAGCTATTCGTGACGAGTCATTTTTCAAAACAGCCCTTGCTACCTGCAACACTATCCCTGAAACCGCTAGACAGATACGTGACATATTTTTCAAGAAATCAACGCATGCTCCTGGCTAAAACAAAAGGCAAATGCAAGTGCTTCAGGGACACTGGATAAACATAACCTATACTGGACTTAGTTTGGTTCAGACACTCCACTGCATTACTATTATGGCTCTCCTAACTAATCTTAATTTTTTTAACCTAACTACTCTGGATATTTCTACACGTAATTATGTTAGTCTACCTAATATCTTTAAGTCAGTCATGCTGCTTATACTTCCAATAACTGCATGAATAGAATTACTACATGAATGTTTATTACCTGCTGTTATTTATCTACTTTTATTGCATGAATGTTATTACCTGCTGCTGTTGTCACTTGCCTAGCTGGCTTGGGTTGTGGCCGAAAAGGATATAAGGACCAGCCTATTCATATGGTTGGCAAATATTAAATAAATAATAAATAAATAAATGACCCCTCGATTTATATATAAGCAAACTCATACAAACATGCTACCTCCCAAAATTTACTATCAAGCAGTTTTCCAATGTAAAAGTATGAACCTACATGTGATCCAACACCGATATAATCTAACTTGAAGTCAACATAAAGTTATACAGAGCAGAATCAATGGCCTAGTTCAAATAGACTGGTGATCTGCTCATAAAAAAGAAGAGACAAAAATCAGAGTCAGGCCTACTGCCTTTTGAATATTGCTGCAATATTTGAATATGTTACAGCAGAACTAAGTGAGGGACAGACTATACACACAACTTATCTTGATCTGGCAATGAGTAAAGTTAAGAGCAACAACCCAAGCCGACTAGTACCTCCTTCAAGGTTCAGTATTTCCATCGCTGCTTTTCAATTTTTTGAAGCCCAAGTAAATTAACATTTTTGGAAATCATGCTACTCTGATTATGTCAAGTTCAACTGCATAATTGTACCATTAGAAGATTTCACACTTTGACATGTTGCCACAGACCAAATTAGTCAGGGAGCTGGCCATATCTCTGTTTTCATGCAAAAAAGTAAGCACCACATTATTATACAATTACAATACTGAAGGTTGTATCCCAAAAACAGAGCAACTGTTGGATAATGGTCTAAAGTTTGACCACAATATAGCACAGATCTTTAAGAAAGCTTTACAAATAGTACACATTTCACTAAAAGGTAACTCTAGCAGAAAGAGTGAACTCACTGCCCCACTTTTTGCCACAATAATCCAATTTATTCAACACACTGTATGTTTCTGGAGCTTACTGACTTCACATCTTTTTCAACTGCAGAAAGTACACTGAAATACTTGATGGGGGTCAGTAAAATAGGGTACTCAAGTAAACTAAGAAAGCCTCCCTTACTCTTTGCATCAAACAACTTACTCAAAAGTGATCTCTGCCTGGTGTTTAGTACCATAAGAGATCCACTTCTTTTAGAAAATATGTGCCTTGAGGGACACAAAAGCACCCCAGTGAGGAAACTATACTACATGTTACATACAAACATTAACACCACCAGCAGGAGGAATTGAAACATCATTCTAAGGCTGTTACATCCGTGGAAAAAGTTTTCCTTGAATGTTGAGCAAAAATAACCCAGATTAACACAGGGCTAATCACAAATGTTATTAAGGAATTACTATTGGCAAGCATCTTGATGAAGACAGCTTGCTCCTCAAACCTGTGAATTTATAAACTATTATAACAGGATTCTATGGAATAAAAAGTAGCATTTCAGCTCCAGAATATATTACTCAGGCAACAAGTCCTTAAGTTACAACTCACCTATGAACACTGAGGCAGCAAAACTGGATGATGACAGCTGGAAAGTGCAAAAAGTATTTCTAAAAATGCAAAGGGATACCCCCCAAAAAAAAATGGCTTGTCCAAATTAAGAACATTTTGCAGAAGATAATGCAAGGGTAAAATACTTCCTTTTAATGAATTATAAATCCACAAACCAGAATTATCAAGATCCCATTTTGTCAAAAATGTTTTTTCACATAAATTAATGATGGTTATTTTTATTATTAAAGGATAAGTTTACTTTTTAATGATGTCTTTGATTTATTTTTATTCAAACTATTATTTTTTAATACTAAAATATCAGTTTCTTCTGCAGATTTGCTTTAAATTTGTTTTTATTTCAGTGGAGTGATGCAAACATTTAACAGGCTTTTATTTGTAAATTGACTGCATTTTCTTGATGGTTTTGCAAACGAGAAGTTAGTAAATATAAATAAGGTGCAGGGAGGTTGTGCAGTGTGAAAAACAAATTTGCATATTTTTGTTTGCAGTTTATATTTTTTATGATTATAATGGTTTCTTTCCTAGTAGGTTCTATGAAGTGACATGAATCCCATTTTAAGAAAAAACTCACAATGCAGATGTATCGCACAGTTTCTCAAATTCTTATACTTTTCACAAGCTGGTACGACAGTGACAAAGTGACCTGCTCCATACATATCATACTACAAACAGATGCAAACTGAAGAGTAGAGTTAAGCAATACCCGATGAGAATCAGTTGATACATTATCTTATTTTGTGTAATTTTTGTAGTTATATGCACAGAAGTTAATATCCCATGAAGAGTGAAGACACAACTGTAAAATCATCATTTAGCGCTGATTTACGAAGCAAAATTCAGAATGCTCTTAATCATCATCTATGTTTGTGCACTTATCTAGGTTTGTTATTGCTATTTTGTCATACATAATCAGCACCTTTGTAAGTCATTATGTTTTCTTTCTCCATGTTATTTCACCCTCTTACTCAAAAAACAGAATATAATAAGACATTTGCATGCAATAAATCTAAATACATTTCATTAATTTTATTTTTCTATATTGCAAGTCAGTATACATCTGCATCAAAACTCAGTTCAATTACACAACCTTCATGAAATGTTTACATTTTGAGGATTAACTTGCTGAGCTGATAACAGCTGTGCTATTAACCCCACCACACTCCAAGTAAAAGCATAAAAACAATTCTTAAGTGGACCACAGATAATAATGCAAAGCGCCCTTGGCACATTTTTTTTTGCCACTTCTCCCGCATAATTTCAAATAAGAAAACCTATCTTGAGTTGTCCATTGTCGTTATTCTCTCCATCTAAAAAGTTATTTACAGTGCCCTGGCAAGCCATAAAGTAAACTGTCTACATACGCTAGAGCAGCATTGGTGTTCATGATATACTTACTACTGGAATCTTAACAACACAACACCGTGGCCTGTTCAGCTCTGGAGAACAGTTGATGAAAGAGATTATTTCTATATTTAAGGAAAATAACCTGATATATTGGTATCAGTTAATGGAGAGAGGAAAATATCAAACTGTAGAAAATATAACTAAATTTAATTTAAGTAAGGAAATGTGGTTAAATATTCAAAACTGTAGATTTTCAGTGGAAAATAAAATTAAATTAATGCAACCATCAGTAAAAAATACAGTATCTAAGAATATTGATTTTTATTCATTTTGATGCATCAGAAAAATTTAGAGAAAGGACTCATCCGAAATATATAGAGTAGTTAAAATACAACAGAATACTACAATGAAAGATATTAGGACTATTTTAATTCCATAAATTATTATTATCCAAATAATGAAGATAATATATATATATATATATATATATATATATATATATATATATATATATAAAATCATCTTCAAAACAAATTACTACTTCATTAAAATGGAGATTGTTTACATGGACATTTATGCATAAAACTTTCCTTACTCCACACAGAATTGAATTAAAGTATAAAAATACGATGTCGGAAATGTAAGATGAATATTAAAGCAGATTAGCATCACATGTTCTTTGATTGTAATATTATTAACCCAGTCTGGGATAATATTAATGTTTTTTTACAGGCTCTATTTAATGAACAATTTGCACTAATCAAATCATTAACTTGATTTACTAAAGTTACTAAAGTTTTAAAATCAATCCCATATTATGGCTTAAAATATTGATAAACATTGTTAAAAACGTCATAAACTATGTTAGCAAATAATGAGTTTCCCTATACATTGAAATTAAACTGTGTGTTAAATAAATAATGAATAATAACATTGTATAATCATTTTCTATTTTAATTTTGAGTGTCTTCCCATTAATCACAACTTGACTGTCAGTCTCCATTATGGAGGAACAAAAAGAACATGAATTGCACTTAAAATTACCTATTTTCCTATTGACTCTACTTTTACATCTGGTACCCTCCAGTATATTCTTGATGGATTTGTCTCTCCTAAACACGTGTTGGATATTTACCAACTTTTAAACCGACACTAGCATCAAACTGAAGAATTTACCAATTCGCATTAATTATGTCTATAATGGTGTATGCCATACCATTAAAAGTTAAAATAAAAGTTAAAATTAAAGGTCATTATAATTGTAGTAGTATCAACATGATATATATGGCTAAATATGTGCAATGTCCTATTTTTTATATTGGAAAAACCTCTAGAAAATTAAAATTAAGAATGGGTGAAAATCTGGGAGACATAAGACATTGTAGGACTACTAGTGCCTTATTTAGGCATATTAAGGATAATCCAAGTCATCAGTTTAAATTCTTTGTGTTGGATCAGTTGGTGAGGGATGAGCAAGGGTGTATTTTGGATGCACACTTAGACCTGAAGGAATTTAAATGGCAGTTGTTTTTAAACGCCTCTAGATATCCTGGTATAAATGAAATCATCAGTATAGCCAGTGTTTTAAAACTTGACCATATTTCTTGTTAGAAAATGTTTATACAATGTTATTATTCATTATGTATTTAACACGCAGTTTAATTTCAATGTATATGGAAACTCATTATTTGCCAACATAGTTTATGTTTTTAACAATGTTTATCAATATTTTAAGCCATAATACGGAATTGATTTTAAAACTTTAGTAATGTTGCTTTTAATGTTAATTACTTTTGTTAACTGGTTGATTAGGGGTGGGTATTTAAAAGGCTGGGTTGCTTTTTACTTATTGTTCTGATGAAGCTTCTGTAATAGAGAAGAAAGTGCTTAAAGTTGTTGTTCTTTTTGGATTGTTCGCATCCTGCTCAAATTTATTTCTTTTATAAATTGTTAAACTATCTACTCTCTCTCTCTATGTGTGTGTGTGTGTGTGTGTGTGTGTATATATATATATATATATATATATATATATATATATATATAAATAAGTGTTATATTGGTTTTTATTATTAAATTTAATAAAAATGTTTAAGAAAAAAGACATGATTTCTATAACTGGCTTTATTCTGTGTCATCTACATATCTACAAATAAATCTCTTGTAATAGCAAGTTTCTGCTGGGAATTACTAAGGCACTGCATGAAATGAAGAAATAAGCAGACAAGAGTCAAAAGATCAAAGTATCTTACCTGATTCCAAGTAGCATAATAAAGAGATGACTAAACATAAAAGCATTTAACACACTGGGAAATGGTTACAATTCCATATTTCTGAAAAAGTATCATATACTCCATCTAGTCTTTTTTACATTGAGAGCAGACAAATGCAGAATTGTGGGCAATGTGCTACATATACTAAAATAAAAATAAGCTTACCATGCAAACATTTACTTATCCATTAAATACTAGAGGAGTGCATACAATTCCTAACATGATATGAGATGTCAAAGAGAAGCACAGTCACACATACTATAAGATGTGCTGGATGAGATAAGTGGTGAAAGAATACTTCAGTATTCATGAGACACGGACAAAATAGCCTTTGATCCAGCTATTAAACCCACAGAAACATGATAATGAATGCATCTCTAACTATGCAACATCTAACTAATGACAATTGTTAATGTACAGTTGTGTACATTTACCATAAATGTAGATGTTCGAGTGTATTCACGGTTGCAGTCATCACACTTGGGTTATCTGCCTGCAGGTAGCCCTCAGTTGGCCCGAATACCAGAGTCTTGGAATTTCTGCATCGGTTGCTGTCGCCTCTTCCATGATGTTGGGGGTTTAAAACATGCAGCTGACACCATTACATCAGTTTTTCTTGCCCCAGATGTCAATAGCCCCCAAAATAGGAAGCTAGTACTTGGTATGGAACACCTCCAGTAAGAAGTAAATACCCCTGCCATAAAATATGGCCATAAAGAGGCTAGGTAGAAAGGATATAAAAAACAGGGGGATGGAGGGAAATCAGGACTGCAACAGTGAATACACTCGAACATCTACATTTATGGTACGTGTACACAACTGTACTATGGTCTTCGTGTTTCACTGTTGCAGTCATCACACTTGGGTTGATTCTCAAAGCTGAGGAAGGGTGGAGGCAGTCAAGAGGTGTTAGGGATGGCTAGCAGGGATTGTAAGAATGCTGTAGCAAATCCAGCCCTGGATTTAAAAAAATAGGTAAGTGGTAATGCTTGGTGAAGATGTTTGCAGAAATCCAGATTGCAGCTTCCAGGATGTCCCTGGTAGGGACTCTCCCCTCAGAAATGCTTTAGAGATTGAAGTAGCTCTAGTGGAATGAGTTCTGATCCTCAGAGGGGTAGGTTTTTCCATGGTGCTTGTAGCAGAAATGGATGCAGTGTGCTATCCATTTGGAAATAGTTTGCTTTGAAATGGCCTTGCCCTCTGCCCCTGTAGCTAAGCTGACTAGCAGCTGGTCAGATTTTCTGAAAGGCTTAGTACTGTCAAGATAGAACCTGAGCTGTCTGTGCATGTCCAAGGAGTGCATGATCCTTTCCCCTTAATTCTGAGGATTAGGGAAAAAGGTTGGCAAATGGATGGATTGGTTTAGAGCCACACTGGATACCACCTTGGGCATAAAGGAAGGGTTAGCCCTGAGGGAAACCCTGTCAGCATGGAAAATAATGAAGGGCTCCACCACCATTAGTGCCTGTAATTCAGACACTACACTCTTCTTGCTGAAGTAATAGCTAGAAGTAAGGCTGTTTTCCAAGAGAGGAATTTTAACTCTGCTGAAGCAGCAGGTTCAAAGAGGTAAAGTGTGAGCATCTCTAGTACAAAGTTAAGGTCCCAGGTTGGGAGCTCTCCTAGGGGGCCTTAAATTGTTACCTCTTCTCAGGAACTGTTTGATGAGAGGTTGAGAAAAGAGAGGAGGCTCAGTATTATAATGAGCTGAGATGGCAGAGGCATGAATCTTAATGGATGAGAAGGATAGGCCTCTGTGGAGCAGCCCTGCTAGATAATCAAGGATTTGAGGTAAGTTGGGCACAGCTGTGTCCTTTCCTTGAGACTGACTCCAAGACCAATATCTTCTCCACTTTTCAGCATAGGATTTCCTAGTACTAGGTCTTCTGGCCTCAAGAATGACGTCCCGCACCTGTTTGCTGAGGGATGCTGGTGGTGCATTTAGGGAATAAGCCAGGCTGCAAGGTTTAGGGTTTGTAGCTGTGGATGCAAAATCTGTCCCTCTTGCTGAGACAGCAGGGAAGGTTTGTGATGTAGGTGCCAGGGTGGCAATGCTGTCAGACTGCGTAGGAGTAAGTACCAGTGCTGGCATGGCCAGTCTGGTGCAATAAGGATTGCCCTTGGCCTGTCCTGTTTGATCTTGAGTAGTACTCTTGAGAGGAGGGGCAGAGGAAGAAAGGCATAAATTGAGAGGTTTTCCCATGTAAAAGATAGGGCGTCCACCTTCCATGCTTTGCTGTGAGGGTTCCTGGTGCAAAATTTACTCAATTGGTGGTTTTGTGGGGAGGCAAAAAGGTCCACCTCTGGGTTAGAAGTTTGAATGAGTTGGAGTCCAGTTTCCACTCGTGAGGGTCCAGTAGATTTCTGCTTGTCGTCTGCCAGCGAATTTTATTTGCCTGGCAGGAATTGAGCTTGTAGGTGCACTTGGATGCTCAAGGCTGTGTTCCACAGAGCCATGGCTAAACTGCAGAGTGGGTAAGAATGAGATCACCCCTGCTTGTTTATGTACCACATAACTGTGGTGTTGTCTGTCTTTATCAGGAGCTGTCCTGGAAGGATAAGGTATTTGAAGACTGCCAGAGCATTCTGTACAGCTAGCATCTCTTTCTGACTGATATGCAGGGGAATTTGTTCTGGGCTCCATTTGCCTTGAATGCATTTGCCTGCCATGTGAGGCCCCATGCATAGTCTGATGCATCTGTTGTCAGGGTTTGGACGGCGAGGGATTGAGTGAAAGGAAGTCCCTTGTTGTGGTTGCATGCTTCTGCCCACTAAAGGAACTCTGCCCTTAGACAAGGTATGATAGGAATCACTGTTTCCAGGTCCTGAGAATGTGACACCAGAGATTTTTTAAGTACTACTGAAGTTTCCTCATATGCAGTCTTGCATATAAAATTAGCAGAATGCATGAGGCCATGAACCCTAGGGCTTGCAGTATTTTCCTTGCAGATAGCTGGGTTTTTTTAGCTATTAGTTTGAAAAAAGTTTGTCAAATGGACCTGCTTTTCTGGAGTGAGGAATGCCATCTGGGAAGTTGTGTTCAAGCTTGCCTCCAGGAATACAATTTGTTGGCTGGGCACCAGTTGTGATTTCTTTTCGTTGATGGCGTATCCCCAGTGGAGTTAGAAGTCCTTTTGCAAATGCCAGGTGCTGAAGTAGCAATTCCTGACTGTCTGCCTGAATCAGGCAGTCGTCCAAGTATGGGTAGATTTGAATATTTCTTTGCCTGCAGCATGCAATAGCTGGAGCCAGGCATTTTGTGAATACTTTGGGTGCAGTAGATAAGCCAAAGGGAAGTGCAGAGAACTGATAGTGCATATAGCCTGCCTTGAAACGTAGATATTTCCTGCAAGACTCCCTTATGGGGAAGTGCAGATAAGCTTCTTTAAGTCTAGGGTGACTAACCAGGGATCCTTGGCTAGCATAGGAAGAAGCTGTTGCAGTGTAAGCATTTTGAATTTTGGGACCACCAGAAAGGTGTTGAGAATAGATATATCCAGGATAGGGTGCCAACAGCCCTCTTTTCTGGGCACCAAGAACAGTCTGGAGTAGAAACCCTGTCCCCCTCTGTTCTACTGGAACAGGTTGAATAGCCCTGATATCGAGAAGGGAAAGTACTTGCTTTTGCACCTCTGCCCACTGGTTTGGAGTAAGGTCTGGCAACCCGCTTGGAGTTGGCAGTGAGTGGAAGCAGAATCTGTATCCCTGGGATACAATATTTAGAACCCATTGGTCCTGAGTAATGGACATCCAAGTTTTTTGCATGAAGGGCGAGTTTTCCTCCTAGGGGCGCAAGTACTTGGGCGTGGCTGGGAAGGATAACTGGAACGTTATTGTGAACTTTTTCCATATGGGGGTGGCTTACCACTCCCTGGTTTTGAGGTGGAAACACTCCATTGTTTAAATCTCTGCATACCCTGAGACTGTGGTCTTGGCGGTCTGTTTCCCCTAGGTTTGGACTGAGAAGGGCTGAGAGAGACTGGAAAGGACCAGTTTTTTGAAGGTCAATGCCTACTGAATCTAGGTGGCTGCACCTGTAAGAAATCTTTGACTGTTTGCATAGATTTAGCTTTTTCTTCCATCTTTTTAAGAACTTTTTCTGCTTTTGTGCCAAACACTCCGGATTTAATGGAGCATTTAGTAATTTTGCTTTGACATGATCAGGCAACACTTGTTCCTTTAGCCAAGCATGCCTTCTCAGTAGAGACCCAGTGACTGCAGCCCTGCAAGATCCTTCTAAGGCATCAAACCCACACTGCAAAGTATGTTTACTAACTTGGTTTGCAGACTGCATTAACACTTGTAAATCTTTATTTTCTGCACAATCTGGAAGTAACACCATTTTTTGTTTAATTAGTTCCATAATATCTTGCTGGTTCTTCAACATGTGAAACTGGCAATTCAAAGCTCTGATGGCAAGAGTGCAGAGGTATATACCTTCTTACTCCATCTGTCTAAAGCTCTAGCATCCCTGTCTGAAGGGGTAGGGTTTTTGGCTGTAGTAGCCTTCTTGCCTTTAGGTCCCTAGGAAATGGTTTCCGGATCTGCAGTAGGATTCCTAAAGAGAAATCTGTGAGAGTCAGGTACTCTGTAGTACCTGTCAGGTTTTCTAGGAGCTGGTGGTAAGGTGTCAGGAGTAAGACTGGACTCCAAGAAAACATCATCTACAATATCCAGGACAGGGGGTATAGCTAGAGGCCTGTGCTGAGGCAAATCTAAAAATTCCCAGAGTCTCTTTTTGGACTGAGGATAGTCCTGGCATTCCCAGCGGAAGTGTTCTGTTAAGGTATGCAAGGTTTCACCAAAAAAAAAGTCCTCTGGAGGGGAGGCAGAGGGAATGGATTCATCTGTATCTGAGTCCTCATAGGTAGATAAGGGTATGTCCTGGTAATCAGGAGGGTCAGAGTCATCAGACTCCTGGTCTGTAGAATCAGAAGGAAATTCAATTCTTTGTCTTTTGGCAGGGGAAGGGTGGCTTCCCCTAATTAGAGTAATAAGGTCTTCAGCCATTTTAAGCATTTGTTTTTGTGGCATGGGAGCCTGCGCTTTGGACATCGATTTTCTAGGCGTAGTGCGAACTCTGGGCCTGAGAAACTCGGTAGTTTTACTTGGAAATGAAGTTGTTAGTTTAATATGAATATCGGTAGGTAGGAATACACCCTCAGAAGACGGCGCCTGCACAGCGGCTCCGGATCCATCCAAGGTAGAGACATCCTCAGGTTCCATAGACGAAGAAGCATCTCACTGCATACCGGTCTCCGAATGGGTCTCAGCAGAAGCCTGTAAATCTGTAGAAGCAGGCATCAGGGGCTGCAAAGGCGCCTCACTGAGTACCGGCGGACTGGCGACTAGCTTAGCAGAAGCGTCATCAGCAGTTTTTGACCTATGCAGTTTGTCTCTGTCTTTGCACTTTTTCGGAAGATCGGTAGTTGGATGGCTTACCGAAGCCATTTCGGAATACGGAGAATGAGAGCGAAAGAATTTAGCCACAAAAATAGCCTGACGACGAATGGTTCGGGCGTTAAGGCACAAGACCGACAGCGAGGGACGTCGTGGTCTGGGCTTAAACAGGTGACACAGTAAGAATGAAAATCTCTGTGAGGTATTTGCTTTCCACAGGCAAGACAATTGTTAATTTTTTCTGACATCGGTTAGAGCAAGAAAAAAGAATCCCTAATGGGGTACTTAGCTTTAGAAGACTTCTGGTCTGAAACTCAAAAAAACGAAAATTTCAGATAGCGGCCAACCAGCACTTGCGAACCGCTTCTACTTCGGGCTTCTTCTTGGCAAGCAAGACTGATGTAATGGCGTCGGCTGCATGTTTTATACCCGACGACCTGACATCATGGAAGAGGTGACAGCAACCGACGCAGAAATCCAGAGACTCTGGTATTCGGGCTGACTAAGGGCTACCTGCAGACAGATAACCCAAGTGCGATGACTGCAACAATGAAACACGAAGACCATGCGATGTTCTCCAGCAGAAATGACATGATCCTGTAACTAATAAGTTCTCAAGTCTTTACTTGATAGTCAACCTTCATTTTTGATTTGTCCCAACTACATTTTATCCTGCTTTGTAAATATACTGCAGTGGGTTAACTCTTTACGTCTATTATTATCTGGCCCTCCATAGAGAGAAGTACAGTATCTGGGATTCCATGTACTAGCTATAGCAACATCCTGCTGTAACAGTTTAAGAAACTATGACCATAAGGACAGCATTAACATGTAGATTACATAAGCAAGATAATAACAGCAGTTCACTTTTGGTGTAACTGGAGTCTGTGAGCGTTTTCAAATCACATGCAAACATTAAATGGGCAAAACATCAAATGTAATGAAAGGACTAGAAACTTGTGGGAAAAAAATAATTATTCTTGAACTAACAGTACATAATAAAGACATTTCAATTAGAGAGACTCCCACACAATTCCTTCTTCAGTTTCCTAGCTCTCATTCATTCTTTTTCACTGAATAATGCTAAGGACAGATCACAGTGAGCCTGAATTTGCTTAACAGCAAATAACAGCATGCAATAAGCACGAGTAACCAGGACAATGTATAAGTCTGCAATCACTTTTCCCAGAAGCACTCAACACTCCATATAAGTAATAGCTGTTCTAGCTTTACCATTGAAAATATAACAAACACAAAACATTCTGAAAGAAAAAATAAATCAGTATGTTTAATATGTAATGTACAGTATAAACCTTCTCCAAGGAATAAGACTGGGAAGATTCTGCTGCCTTCTCTCTCTCATAAGTTTATAGGTCCATAAGTACTAGACTAGCTGCTCTTGTGGATCATTTTAATCCTAACATATGTCCCTTTTTGTGCTCAAAATAAACAATTTGGTTATAGACCGGCTTACCTATCGCATGGTCAATAATTACATACTACCCTAATGAAAATAACTGTGAATTATACCACAGATAATTTGAGGGGACCCATGCATGGCAAAAGCATTTAGGAGCTGCATCTGTCCATTAGTTGTACAGAGGGAATTCCTGGGGTAAATTTTCTGTTTCCCACCCATAGATCTAAGCTGCACCTAAAAATGGACAGGGATGAACTGTGTTTTATGTGGATCGGAAGTCTGTTCTGTAGCAGCAGTAGTACCATTTGTGAAATAAACCTGTCCCTCCAGACCATTCTACTGATGTTGTAGAAGATGTTTAGATCCTCAGACGCAGTATTTCTAATGCAATTTGACTTGCTGATGGGCATTAAATCCATCAGTAATGAGTCAGAGGATGCCTTTATGCCAGACACTGGTCACCTCTTAAGCAGTCTACAGAGTATATTGACAGGGTTTGAGTTAGTCCACATAGGACATGTTGACTAGGTCTTGTATTCCTTTAGTAAGAAATCTCATTGGGCATTCTAGTTAATGCATGTGTCTGAACAAATACATGCCAAAAAGGGCATTGTATTCCATAATTGGTCTTCCTTTTTACCAGTTCTGTATCTTACAAATGCATGTTCCAAACAGCATTCAACATACAACCACTCCTTGTGCAGAAATAAAGGATGTCATCAAACAATTGACTAAAAAAAAGAAGTTATGTACTCACCATAACTTCCATGTTGGTAGTCCATCTCACCCTTCGTTTTTACATATGGGTTCGGAGCCAATCCTCGGCTCCGACTCGGCCGATTTTCAAGCTCGAAGACTTCTGGTTGGCTTGTGGCTAAGCAGGTATCCCATGGTGCACCAGTGCAATCCCCAGATCTTGTTTGCTGCTCACTAGTGATAGAAAGAGATAGAAGAAACCCTTAACAAACAAACCAATACTAAAGGGTCGCCAACCAAAAAAATTTATAAAATTACCTCCAGATCTTCCAGGATGGGGGCAAGAGGGAGGGTTGGTAAAAATGAAGGGTGAGATGGACTACCAACATGGAACGTTATGGTGAGTACATAACTTCTTTATGTTAGGTAGTCCAATCTCACCTTCATTTTTACATATGGGACAGCGTCCCTAGCGCCTTATTCTTGGGTGGCTCATTGGAAGATACTCCTGAGCACCGTGGAGCCAAAGGATGCTCTACCCCTAGAAGCCAAATCCAACTTATAATGGGTAATAAAGGTGTGAGGGATAGCCCACGTAGCTGCTGCACAGATATGATCAATTGGTACCCTTGCTTGGAAGGCTGCAAAGGTAGACAGAGACCTGGTACAGTGTGCCTTGATCCTGTGGGGTAAGGGTCTGCCCTCCGAGCTGTAGATGAAAGCTATGCAACTCGAAATCCAGTTAGACAATGTCACCTTAGAAACTGGCAAACCCAATCTGGAATTAGAAAAGGAAATGAACAACTGGTCTGACTTCCGAAATTCTTTGGTCCATTGCAAATAGAAGCGCAGCTGTCTATGAACATCCAACTGGTGAAAACAGTTTTCCGCTGCATTGCTATGATAGGGAAAGAAGACTGGGAAGTTCAATGGACTGGTTCAATGTGGCAGAAGAACAAACTTTGGGGACAAATGAAGGACTGGTACTTAAAAAAAAAAAAAAAACTTTATGAAAAACTAAATAAGGTGGTTTAATAGACAGTGCATGTAGCTCAGAAACACATCTGGCTGATGTAATAGCTACCAAAAATACAGTCTTCCAAGACAAGTACTTTAAGGAAGCTGAATGAGATGGTTCAAAAGGAGGGGATGTTAGTTTGGACAACACAAAATTTAAGTCCCAAGAAGCCACAGGTTCCTGTAAAGGTGGGCTCAGCAAGGTGGCTCCTCTCTAGAAGGTTTTACATAACTTATGCGACATAAGGTTAACATTTGGAGATCCCAAATAAAAATGTGAAATAGCCGCCAATTGTACTTTGATGGTGGCTGTGGCAGATCCCTGCTGAAAAAGCTCCGAAAGGAATTCCAGAATTACGGGAACGGGAGTGGTGTAAGGATCCACATTAATTTTCTGTGCCCAAATAGAAAACCTTTTCCACTTACTGCCATACAGCCTGCTGGTTGATGGTTTGTGTGAGGATAAAAGAATATGGGACACTGATGATGAAACATCATGAAGCCTGATTAAAGATGGAACTGGATCAGCCAAGCTGTCAATTTGAGGGTGTGGAGCGAGGGGTGTAGAGAACAAGAAATGTGGGTCAATAGATCTGGAACTGGGTCCAGGATCCAAGGATCGTCCAGGAGAAGAGGCTCGAGGAAGGGAAACCAAACCTGACGAGGCCAGTAAGGAGCAATGAGGATCAACTTGCTTCCCAGTCGGTTGGCTTTCTGTATCACTTTGGGGATAAGAGGAAAAGGAGGAAAGGCAGAGAGAAGTCCCGTGGGCCAATCGTGTACCAGAGCGTCTCTGGGTTCTTCCCCCGGAGGGGGAATTAGGGAAAAATAACTGCTGCACTTGGCATTGACTGGACTGGCAAAAAGGTCGTAGCAAAGTTGTCCCCATTTTAGGAAAATCTGTTCCACTATTTCCCATTTCAGAGACCACTTGTGGGGCAGCAGGATTGCCCGGCTCAGCTTGTCGGCTATCACATTGGTTGTCCCCGGAATGTGCACTGCCACCAGAAAGCGCTGGGAAGAAATTGCCCATTCACAAACTCGCATGGCCTCTCGACAGAGCGGGTAAGATCTGGTACCGCCCTGTTTGTTGATATACCATACAACCGACATGTCCGACTGTAGCGTAATCGTCCCTGGAGGAAGAAGGTCCTGAAGTGCTTGCAATGCCAGAAGCAATGCTCTCATCTCCAGTAACGTTGATATGCAGATGAGCCTCGTGCTCTTGCCATGTGCCGTGGACTGTCCTGTCCAGATAATGCCCCCCCCCCACTCGACCTGGGAGGCATCCATGGTCACAGTGGCAATGGGTTGGGCAGGCACAAAGGGAGCTCCCGTGAACAAATTGTTGGGGGCTATCCACCAACGAAGTTCCTTTTTGCATGATTCTGTCAGCAGAATAGAGTGGTTCAGCGGTAGATATTAGAGCGACCACTGGGAGAATAGGAGCCATTGAAGGATTCTCATATGCAACCTGGCTAGAGGTATTAACAGAATGGTTGAGGTCATCATTCCAGGAAGTTGAAGAATTCACTTTGCTTTGACCTTCCGAAGTGGGAGAAGTCGCTGAACTTGTGAGATGAGGTTTTGTGCTCTTTTGGCGGGAAGACGAACTGTCATATCCACTGTGTCTACCTCTGTGTCTATAAAAATCACAGATTGTGATGGCAGTAATGCAGATTTTTCCCAATTTATGGAGATCCCTAGTTGAGCACAAAGCTGGATGGTGATGTCCCTGTTTTGGAGAAGTAGATGCCTGGTGGGGGCGGTCAGGAGCCAGTTGTCCAAATACAGAAACACCTGGAATCCCTGACATCTCAGGTGAGCTGTCACTACTGCCATGCATTTGGTGAACACCCTGGGGGCTGTGGTGAGACCAAAGAGCATGAAACTGATAATGGCTGGTTCCCAGCCAGAAGCGCAGATACCTCCTTGACACCTTGTCCATTTTTATATGGTAGTAGGCATCTTGGAGATCTAGAGAGCACATCCAATAGTCTTTCCCTAACAATGGGAGTAACGACTGCAATGTTACCATCCAAAATTTGTCCTTTTTTACGGATTTGTTTAATCTGCTGAGGTCTAGTATTGGCCTCCAGTCTCCGGTTCATTTTGGGACTAAAAAGAACCTGGAGTAAGTTCCAAATCATATCTGGTCTGCTGGCACTGGCTGGATGGCTCTTTTTGAGAGCAACTTGTTGATCTCCACAGTTGCCTGATCCCTGTGATTGGGTGGAACATCTGGGATCTTCTTGGGTCAAACGGTGGAAGGGAAAAGGGTATGATATATCCTCTGGTAACAATTCTTTGTACCCACTTGTCTTGGGTTAAATTTAGCCAGGCTTCTGGATACAAAGAGATGCGACCCCCGACTGGCCCCAGAGAAACATAGTTGGGCCCCACATCAGGAGCGCTGATAAGGCCACCCTCGAAAGGAACCACAGCCTTGCTGATATTGTGGACCGCCCCTGCCTCTAGGGCGACGTCTACCATTTCCTCCTCCTCTGCCTCTGAAGGAGGATTCACTGTGTGTGTCTGGAAAGGCCCTCTGGGACTTTTTGAACCACATCTTACCTCCCCTTTGACCTTTGGGGCATGGTCGAGAGGGGACAGTAAAACGGACTCCCACGGCAGAGAGAGTCTTTCCTTCCTGTTCAAACCGAGTGAGTGTATCTTTCACCTTAGAACCAAACAAGGAGGAACCATCAAATGGGCGTTGATGAAGGTGGACTTAAACGGCTCCGCAAAATTACACAAGCGCATCCAGGAGTGGCACCTAAAGGCATCTGCTGAACCTGATGCTCTGCCTGCTCCATCAGCCGCATGAGATATGAGCCACATGGAGGAGTTAACTACGGAATTTAGGGTGGACAACTGAGCAGAAATCCTATCCGGGACTCCCTCAGGACAAGCACCCTGTATGGAATCTCCCAACTCCTTGAGGAGATCCCTCTGCAAACTCATGAAATGGGTAAGATAGTTCAGGGATCGAAGTGTAAAGGCCGCTGAACTAAATACGTGCTTCCCAAATCTGTCCATCTGTCGAGACTCCTTGTTTGGAGGATGTACAGAGGAAGAAGTCTCCAACTCCTTCTTCGTGGCTGCTTTTCCAGGACGGGCAGACAGGTACTTATTTGGTCTTCTAGGTACTGGCTCCACGGCATCGGGAGTATCCCACACCTTCCAACTTACCAGATCCATTAGCTCGTCGAAAGGTGGAGACACCCAAAAGGCAGAGGGTTGAGACCCGAAAGCCTTCAGGTACACTGACTCCTCATCAGAAGGGTTGACATTGGGCCATTTGCACCTCTGTTTAACGATCTCTAGAATGTCCACAAAGGAGACATCATCAGAGCACGACTTAGGGGACCCCTCCGACTCATCGAGGTCAGTGTCCGATGTCAGGGACTCATCCTGGGAGTCAATATGCTTCCTCTTGCATACTCTCTTCCGCGAGGGCTCCTCAAAAGGACCTTCTGGGGATGCCCTGGAAGAGTGGGGGCCACCAGCCGGTAGCTCCTGAGGCTGTGGGTCTCTGCTGTCTCCAGAGAGAGTAGGGACTGAGACCGAAGTGGGAGCCCTGGGGTGGAAGAGTGCTTGTACCACTGGCAGGGGCTGTAGATTGTGACAGCATACTCCTCATCACCTCAAAAGCAGACCTCTCCGGCTCCGAAAACTGTCCCCGCTCCAAAGAGACAAAGGACGGTGCCAGAGCCATCGGCTCCGAGATAGATGCAGGGACCGAGCTCAACCTGGTGGACTCACTGAGAGGAAAGCTCGGAATCGACGAAGATCGATTCAAAACCTCCCCTTCTGCGCCGACAGAAGAGCTTCGGTCCCTGGACACGAAGGACAGAGCCGAACGTGTCGGAGCCGAACTCTGCTCCAATGCAACAGCAAGGGGAGCCGCAACCGAGGGTTCCTCCATTAGTAACAAGCACTCTGGCTCCGAAAAACCAACATGGCTCAGAGGAGGAATCATGGATGGAGACAAGACTGGTTCAAGTGGCTCCAGAGCCGATTGGGCCAGAGTCAACAAAAATTTAGGCAGGGCAGAAGACTTGAGGAGTCTCAGTACTAATCTCTCCACATCTTCTTCCGAAAGACTCCTGGAAGATAAAGTTGGGGATCTCGACCTAGCAGGCACTGGAGATTTGACCATCAAAGAGACCGGCAGGGACTCTACAGACCAGCTCCGAGAAGCAGAGTCAACAATTTGCAAGGATTCAGCAGTCAGCACCGAAGTATCTATGACCGACTCCGAAACCACAGTGCTCTCCTTTGGCTCCGAAGGCTGAGGAGTCGAGGAGGCAGGTTTTATTAATTTGGAAGGCGGCTCCGAAACACTAGCCAGTGCCGGAGAAGGCCTTTTTGAACCTTTAGATTTTGAGTCAGATCTTGACTTAGACGAAGAAGCCAAAGAACCAGACAAAGCTTCCTCGAAGGTTGGCTTCAAAAGACCCCTGAGTATCAGTTTGTTCTTTCTCTCCTGCAACACTCAAGGAGAGAAAGCATGACAGAACAAACATGATTCTTGCAAATGGATGGCTCCCAAACAGTAGACACAGCTACTGTGGCCATCGGTCAAAGACATTTTCTGGGAGCACATCATACATTTTTTAAACCCAGAGGGTTTGTGCTCCTTGCTATCCTTAGACATTGCAACCCACAAGCAGTCAGATGAAAGAAAAAGAAAATGACTGAGGACTAGGTCCTCTATAACTAAAACGGGCCTAGCCCTGCAGACAAATTACACGAGGACTAGGTCCTCTAAGTTAAACAGGCCTAGCCTGGTGTAAGATAGAAACCTAGATTTTCCACTAAACACTAGACAGATTCAGTCACACAGGAGAATATTTTAAATAAAATACAGTGGAAGCAACACGAAGACTAGGTCCTCTAAGTTAAATGGGCCTAGCCCTGTGAAGAACCGGGTCTTCTAATTCAAACAGACCAAGAAGGCACAACACACACACACGCTCAAGGGTAGCAAATTAACAACTGTAAGAAATTAAGACTTTAGCGGGTACCTGCTAAAGACCACCAGTCAACAACAATTGCTTGACAGGAAATAATCAATAGGAACCCCTATTGATTAAAAACGGTGAACTCGCCAAACTAATTCTCTACACAAGAAAAAAGCAAGTGCGTCTAACTACTGAAATATAGGAGACTACTAAACTAGTCACACAAAGCCACAAGGCAATTTAGGTAAATCCTAACAGTAAATAACAGGAAAAAAGGTGAAACCGCCAAAACTAACGGTTTAGGTAAAGCGCAATTGTGCCTAACTACTGGTACACAGGATACCACTAATAAGGTCACAAACAACCACAGGACAATAAAGATAAAGCCCTATAATGTATATATTCAATAACTATGCAAAGATACTAGAATAATGAAAATTTGCAAAAATTTAGCCAGAGCCAAGAGAAGCACATCCGAACTCGACGCGGCAAACAAGATCTGGGGATTGCACTGGTGCACCATGGGATACCTGCTTAGCCACGAGCCAACCAGAAGTCTTCCAGCTTGAAAATCGGCTGAGTCGGAGCCGAGGATCGGCTCCGAACCCATATGTAAAAATGAAGGTGAGATTGGACTACCTAACATAGTTATTTATGAAATGATTTGCCAATTTTTGCTAGCACAGTGACAGAGAGATAAAACTATGACTATGGTGCAAGAGTCCCAAGTTGAATTAGTGACCAAAGCATTTAATGGAAATGGCAAAAGAGGATGTATGCATGTGCTCATCCAAGGGGGGGGGGGAGGGGGGCTCAAATCAAGAGTTGTAGTAAACCTTTGTTAGAAGACAGAAGGCCCGTGATCTGGGGGTATGTGTGTAGCACACTAAGCCATCAGATGTTGTCAGCTTTCATGAAAGAGTACAGTAGTGTGCAGTGTACTTGTATACCTGCTGTGATGCAAGTCACATACCCCCCCCCCCCCAGCAGAGGGGGCTAAGCCAAAATAACTATCCGCATTGTCAGGAGGCCAGCAAAGACAAAAGCAAACTTCAAGACCCCCCCCCCCCCAACAACTCTGAAAATGAGCTTGAGCACAAGTCTGGAGGCAAACAGTCAGCAGGTATGAGGGCAAAAATATAATAGAAAGGATTTTTATTTCTTAAGGCAGGCTTTTCCCTTACTTGAGTTTTCTTCACTAAAATTTGTTTGGGGCACTGCCATAGATTGTTTTTCTTAATTTCAACTATGTCTCCAATATTTTTTGTTTTTGAGACCAGTGTTTGTGCTATGCACTGCTTAGCACAAACATGCTTAGCTGTGCTCACCTGATTTGAGAGAAGGACAGCAGCGCACAAACTGGAGCAATGGACCACCCAGGTTGCAGACAGGACCTAGACAGCCATAAACATAAACCGGATGCATTCAATTAATACTACTGGCCATTGCACAAGCATAGTAAACGGCATTGCACTGAGATTAACAGAGAGACTTTTACAATAAATACTAAGGGGCATATCGTGTCACTAATCCCGTGACAGCAGGTGTTAAATGTAGGTGTGGAGTGCAGATGGTCTGGAGTTCTAGTACAGTGTGTGCAAATTTTGTTTTACTATTGTGAGACTGCAGAGTATAGCAATAAAATTTAATATAATTAACTGTTTTCTTAACCTTCTTGTGGCAATAGCTGTAAGTGTAGGACGACTGTAGACACAGTCCATTGGACTAGCACATTTACAAAAGTGGCTGTATACTAAATAATTTTGAAATTGAAGTGCTTGCCACTGTTGCACATCGCTTAACATCGTGCAACGCGTTCAAACGTTGCAAAACCAAAATGTGCACACTCTCAGTAAGCGCAAGATGTGCAACTGGCGGGAAAACATCAGGATAGAAAAATGCAACTGGCAGGAAATGCTCATTCTACATTGAGCCTGAGCTATGATTCACATGGCCGGTGTTCCTGGTGAAGAAGTGCACATTCAGGTTCAAAGGTGTGGGGTGTTCAGGAGTCCAAAGTCTTTACTGGACTCCTAGTTAAGGAGCATGGGCCCTGGTTGCTGTAGTGGGACTATTCACGCTCAGAATACAAATCTGAAGCCTGGAATACTATGGCCAGGGCTTTGACCAGTGCTACACAGGTTCATAGGTAGGTACTAGGCTATCGGCCCTGGGGCCTACACAAGCCCAGCCAAAAAGGTACCCTGGCTTTTGCCACCAAGAAAATTATTTTCCTGTGCATGCCATTGTCAAGCAGAGCCACAGAGGTGATCCCCAGGGTGAATTTCCTACTTCCCATCCAATCATCAAGACTTTTCTTGAAGAGTGCTAATGAAGAGCTTTGTTTGATATAGATAGGTAGTTTATTCCAGAGTATGGAATAATGTATGCTTATGTATCCCCTCCACTGGTGAGCAATGCATACATCTCTTTGATGACCTCCAGAGGAGGATGTAGGATACCCTCAACCACTGGATTGCAGAATTTAGTACTGGGTACATCCCACAGATGTGTATGTATCAATGTCAGTGACTAAATGTAAGAGTTAAAAGCTGAATACAGTCCAGACTGGTATTCATAATGGTACACTGTTCTGTTTTTTCCACAACTGCCACTGAGCGAGCCTCGAATTTTAGGTCCCAAGCTGTACGTTTAAGGATGACAGAAGGATGTGGTATGTATACATCGGAACAGTACTGTTCTAAATAGTACTTTAATAATAATAATAATATTATTAAATAATATTAATAATAATAATAATAATTTTAGCAGTAATTAAGTTGCATTACAAGTTTGTATTTAATACAGCTGTATCAAACTGAGCATGCATATCTCAACTGTAAAAGAAAGTATGCATGCCTTAGTCCGTAACACAAAGCAACAGTTCCATATTCTCAAATAACAGTGAACATGCATCTCTAAACTGTAAAAGGAAATATGCATGCAGTAGTCTGTATGACAAAACAACAGTACAGTATTAGAGAGTAGTCAGCGGTTGGGGTTCAAAAACCACACTTGCTAAATACACAATACTGTTAGGTTTTCATCATTATTGCAATGTAACTTCAGACCTCTATACCAGTGGCATAAGTGGCTTTCTGTAAACTGTAATCAGTATAACTGTAACACGCATATGTGCAATATATGTAAACATCAATGACAGGTGACTGCAATCTGTACTACAATGTGCCTCTGTTATGAACTGGGTATTGTTAAAAATAATTAAGAATTTGTTAGGAGTTTGTAGTGATAAAAGTAAAGGTAACAGAAACCAAGACAAATAATTGCACCAATGCTTTGTATGTCACATATGAAGCTACTAATATTCTCCATTCTTTTGTCTCAACCCTTATCTTCTCTCTTTTTTCTGTGTGTTTTTTTTTGTTTTTTTTTTCCCACAGCACAGTGGGGTAAGGTCTGTCCCATGGGATCCTCCTGCCCCCACTCCACCGGCTACAGCACCACTGCCCAGCATGTCTGGTGCGTGACCTGGCAGCACCCCCTTTGCTGACCCTGCAAACTACCTGGCCCCTCAGGTAATTCTGCCCTGGAGGATAGGCTTATGGCTTCCTCCAGGAGGAGTGGCAGAGGTGATGACTATCACCTAAGAGGAAAGAAAAGTTGTGTAATGAATTACCATAACCATAGATGTTCTTCTCTTCCATGTTGCAGAATTCTGGATATGGGTTTATCCCTCCAGTCTCATGTATGTACAAGCCAGCATTCAAAAGCTTTCAGTCCCTCTATGATGCATCAGACGTCAGGCAAGGTGGAGGAACGTGGGACATTAAAGTGACATCAGTACACACCAGCCCTCAGAAGAGTAGCCCTATTTGGAGCCAGTCCTGTAAGAGCAACGCTACATCATTGCCATCCAGAAAGGGAAGAAATGTAGCAGATGAGAGGGGAAGGTGGGTGGGAAGGAATACTGCAACATGGAAGAGAAGGACATCTACGGTTATGGTAAAACTTTACACAACTTTTCTATGTCCTTCTATTCCCACATTGCTGTATTCTGCATATGGGTGACTGCCAAAGCTCACTGAGGTTGGGGTGGTGGTCCAAAAGCAGATTTCAGGAATCCATGAAGGATACCCCTGGCAAAACCTGCCCTGGACCTGGAGATGAAGTCAAGCTTGTAGTGTTTGGTGAAGGTGTGGACTAATGTCCAAGTAGCAGCTTCCAGAATAGAAGAGGTATCCAAACCTTTGAAGAAGGCTTCTGAAGATGCCACTGCTCTAGTGGAATGACCTTTTACTGCCCCTTGTAGGGTCTTCCCATGAAACTGGTACCAAAAGGTAATGGCTTTTGATATCCAAGTAGAAATAGTCTGCTTAGTAACTGCCTTACCCAGGGCTCTGGGATGAAAGGATATGAATAGTTGGTCTGTCTGTCTGATAGCCTTGGTGTTGTGCAGGTAAAATCTGATCCATCTATGCACATCCAAGCAATGCAGCACTCTCTCTCACTGTCTCCCTGTGGATTAGGGAAAAAAAACAGGTAGATGAATGGCCTGATTTAGGGACCTGTCATTGACTACTTTGGGCATGAAGGACGGATTTGTCCTAAGGGTAACCCTGTCTTTGTGGAAAACTAGAAAGGGTGGTGTAGCCATAAGGGCTTGTAGTTCGGATACTCTCCTGGCTGAGGTAAAAGCCACCAGCAGGATAGTTTTCCAGGTGCAGTGCTTTAAAGAGGCCTTATTACCTGGCTCAAAGGGAGGTAGCATAAGCTTCTCTAACACACAGTTCAGGTCGCAAGGAGAGGGAATGGGTCGCCTTGGAGGCCTAAGGAAAAGTTTGCAAGGTATTTCTGAAGCAAGGGGGGGGGTCTAAAGGTAACCAGGCAGAAATAGCAGACAGATGGGCTTTAATGGATGAGTAAAAGCCAGTCCTGACTGCAGTAGCTCACACAAATAGGACAGCACTAGGGGATGTTTGCTAATAGCCAGATCCACCTGTTTTTTTGTGACACCAAATAGTGAATCGTTTCCACTTGGAGAGAGATGATTTCCTGGTATTAGGTTTCCTGGCCTCTTGCAGGACATCGAGGACATAGTCATTGTAAAGGTGTCTAAATAATCAGAATCCTATCAGTCACAGAGTTAGGTGGAGCATCTGCCACTGTGGATGGATTAATGATCCCTTGTTTTGTGTGAGGAGGTCCACTCTGGGGGGTAACTTGTGGTGACTGCCCTTGGACAGATGAAGAACTAAGGGGAACCAGTGCTGTCTGGGCCAGTAGGGAGTCACCAGCAAGATTTTTGGACTGTCCTGCTGAATTTTCAGCAGGGTTTTCTGAATGAAAGGGAAGGGGAAAATGTATACAGATATTTCCCCTTCCAGGATATTGAGACGGCATCTGCTGCCAGTGCCTGTGCTTCTGGTGTGCTGGTGCAAAACCCAGGAAGTTGCCTGTTGAGGGAGGAGGCAAATCTGAGGTATACCCTACTTGTGGACCAGATCCAGGAAAACCTGTCTGTGCAGCATCCATTCATGATTGTTTGTGCTTGTTCTGTTCAACAAATCTGCCTGCTTGTTGTGAAGGGAGAGGATGTAAGGAGATTCCCTGTGAGATAACCAATTCCCAAACCAAGAGAGCTAGCCTGCATAGCAGGTAGGACTTGGTCCCCCCTTGCTTGTTGATATACCACAGTATGGTTGTGTTGTCTGTGTATATCAGAAGAGTCCCCTGTAGGAGGAAAGGTTGGAATGCCTGTAGAGCTAGCAGGACTGCCCTCATTTCTCTGGCATTGATATGTTCTGATTTTAAGTGATCCGGCCACAAGCCTTGCACCTGTCTTAGTCCTAGAGTAGCTCCCCAGCCAAGGTCCGAGGCATCTGTGTGCACGACCTGGGTTTGTTGTGGTGGATGTAGTGGGAGTCCTGGGTTTCTTTGTACCTGGTTCCACCACCAAAGTACCTCCTTTTTTAAGCAGGGAAGAAGTGGTACAGTGTTCTACAAGGGCTGGTTGTGTTGTTTCCAGACTGAGTGATGGTACCACTGCAGCTTCCTCATGTGGAGCCTTGCTAAAGGTAGCATGGGTATTGTGGCCGGTCCCTATCGTGAAATCGAACATGAAGAATGCCAAATACCGGAAGGCCGAAGTTGGTAGTTCGAAAAGTGAGAATGTTGAAGCCGTGGAAACCCGAATTCTTTCCCAGGGAAAGAATTTGGTTGGCCGTTTCTACGGTTTCGGCATTTTCGGACCGGGTCAAGGTAAGTGTATGAACGGGTAGTGACGGACTTCAGGGTTAGGGCACGGGTCAGGTAAGTGTGCGGTAGTGACAGACTTTAGGGTTAGGGCTGGGTTAAGGACAGTGCACAGATAGTGGTGTATGTTAGCTTTAGTGTAGGTTTTGAAGGTGTTTGGTGTGATTGTGTTATGTGTGTGTTTTTCGGAACAGCAAATTTTTTCCCTAGGAAAAAAATTGCTGTTTCGATGTTATCCGAATTCAATCTTCCAAGTTCGAACTTATGGTGTTCGATATTTTGGAAGTTTGATTTTTCTGATATAGACCCATTGTGGCTGCCATGTAACCCATTAGTTTCAGGTACTGCCCTTGCAGTTAACTGGGTCGATTGGAGCATCTGGAGGAGGTGATCTGACAGGGAGCTCACCTTTAGGGGTGGCAGGAAAGCCTTCATGAGGGCTGTTCTTATTCTGCACCCCAGGAAGACAATGTCTTGAGTTGCCTGGAGGTGGGATTTTGGTAGATTTATCTGGAATCCCAGGGACTGCAATAAGGAGATCACCAGGTGGAGGTGATCTTGTAGTATTTGTTGGTTGGGGGCCTGGATGAGCATGTTGTCCAGGTAGGGGAATATCTGTATACAATTTGTCCAGGTGTAAGCTACTACTGGAGCCAAACAATTGTTAAAGACTCTAGGAGCGGTGGAAAGACCAAAAGGCAAGACAGAAAATTGCCAATGAGAGGAGCCCACCAAGAATCTTAAGTATTTTCGGTGGGAGGGTTTGATAGGGATGTGGACGTAGGCATCCTTTATGTCTAAAGTAGCCATGAATCCCTGTTGAGTAAATCAGGGGAAAAGGGGTAGGCAGGGTGAGCATTGACAAGGTGGGTACTTTTAGGAAGAGATTGAGGTAGAAAAGGTCCAAGATAGGTCTCCGTGGTCCGTCTTTTTTGGGAACCAAGAAGAACCTTGAATAAAACATTTTCCATTTGCAGAGGGGGGAACTGATTGTATAGTGCCCTGGTCTAGTAATATCTACAGTACTGATTGTAAGAGGGGCAGTTGTTGTGAACGGGGATGGGGAATGCCCTTCCATATGGGAGGGGAGAGCCAAGTCATGTGGTAGCCCTCTTTGAGGATAGACAGGATCCATTTGTCTCTGTTTCCCTCGGGGAGGGGGGGGGGTTAAGGCAAAGGTGGCAGGTAGTCTGATGCTGCCTGCCCTGTCCTGAAAGGGAGACCTCTGGCTAGATGCAGAAGGTGCTCCAGACATAGGAGGTTGTTTCCCGGTGTGTTTACGAGGTCTGGCACTGGGGTAAGGCCAGGATTGTTTCCTGATAAGCTGTGTTTTGGAAAGATAGTTCCAGTGGAACTTAGGAATTGGTTAGACCAGGAGATGTCTGAGGTCCTGCATCTCTTTGTCCTTTTGTTGCAGTGATTTAACGAGATCTGCTACTTTAGATCCAAAATGTGCAGCATTTATCCAGGGGTGCATCCATGAGCTTGGCCCTAAAATCATCTGGCAGGGGTTGTGGGCACAGCCAGGAATATCTGCGTAGGGCGGATGGTGACGCTGCTGACCTAGCAGCAGATTCAGCAGCATCACAGCTGCACCTAATGCAGTGTCTGGTGACTTGAGATGTAAGAGCCAGAAGGGAGGACAGGGGTATTTTGGCTGGGGAATCTGGAACATCTGCCAAATGTTTGGTGACAGACTGCAAAAGAGATAGGTTACACTTAGCCATATGGGTCTGATAGTTAGTGACTCTAAAGGCCAATGTAGCTGAGGTATAAATCTTTTTCCCTATTCTCTCCATGATCTTGCTGCCCTTGTCAGCAGGGAGAATAGTAGTTGTGGGTAATAATTTGGTGGCTTTTTCAGTGGCCAAAGAGATAGTGGCTGGGTCAGCTGTGGGGGTACTTTATCAGGTGCTTAGCAGTGTCAGGTACTTTGCACAGCCTATCTGGTCTGTGTGGAGCAGAAGGCTAAGAGTCAGGATTAGTGTATACCAAAGAAAAGGCATCTAGGAAGGCTGGGAGGAATAGCAAATGGGCTAGGTGTTTCATAGGTTGGTACTAGGCTATCGGCCCTAGGGCCAATACAAGCCTAGCCATAACAATTCCCTGGCTATTTCTTCCCGCAATATTTACTTCCCTGGATCCCTGTCTCACAGGGTGACTGACGTGATCCCTGGAGTGAATTTCCTATCTCCCATCCAAACGTCAAGGTTCTTTTTGAAGAGGGCCAAATGCTTGACATATATGGGCAGTCTATTCCAGAGTCTGGGGAGTTTCTGGGTCAGAAACCTATCTCCAGCATGTTTTGTTCATTGTGATAACAAGGTTTAGATCCCTGGAGCGTGTGGCTCTGAGAGATTGGGATTTCATTAAATGTAGCATGTCCAACAGCTTTGGGTTTCACATGGCCTTGTATGTTAAGCAGAGACTGCCACTGAGTAGATGATATGCGGCAGAGTATAGTTGGAGTTTTTTTAGACAGTCAGCATAAGGCATCTGCTTTAGACCTGTGATTCTTTTAGTGAGGTATTTCTGCGGCCTTTCCAGTTGTTGCAGATGTTTTGAGAGGTACATACCAAACGGGGCAATGTATTCTATAATGGGTCTAATGAGGGATGAGTACAGTGGGACAATGACCTCCTTTTTTCTGGATGAAAAGCCCTTAGTGATGAGGTGTGCCACATAGAAGGATTTCCTGACTGTTGTGGCAATGTGGTTATCGACGGTGAGACCACTGTCCACCTGTGTCCCTAAGTCTCTTATCACACTTTCGGTGTTTAGTGTACTGCCACCTATGTGGTAATTCACAGGTACATGTTTTTTCCCATAGGGGAAAACTATTTATTTCTTGGCATTGAGCTTGAGCCCATGGCTCTGGCACCAAGCATCTGTTTCTGTAAGGCCCTTTTATAGAATATCATCATCATTTGGGGATTCAGTAATGGCTCCCAGTTTGCAGTCATCTGCGAACTTTGTTAGCCAGAGTCCCTTAGTGTTGTCCTGTACTTCAGAGAAGTAGATGCCAAACAAGAGCAGTCCCAGAACTGAACCCTGAGGTAGTCCCACTTGTCACTTGTCTGGAGCTGGATTTGGAGTCGGCTACTTTTGCAGTGTGAGTTCTGTCAGTAAGCCAGTTGGCAACCCATCGAGTGATGTAATGATCAATTCCCAGCTTAGTAAGTTTATCTATGATTCCAGAGTAGGGGATGGTGTCAAAGGCCTTGGCGAGGTCCAGATAGGCTGTGTGGACCGCCTTACCCTCGTCCACAGCTCTGGAGACTGATTCGAAGAAGTCAATCAGGTTCAGGAGACAAGATCGGCCCTTCACGAACCCAAACTGTGTAGGGTCCAATGTTTGAAGGTTGCCAATGTCTTTGTTTATAAGTTCCATGATAATACGTTCCATGTCCTTGCAGATCAGGCTCGTCAGACTGATAGGGCGGTAGTTCCCAGGATCCAAGTTGGATCCCCCCTTTTGGAGTGGGATAACTATAGCTGTGCACCACTCAGTAGGCACGAAGCCTGAGGTGAGGCTGATTAAACATGACACTTAGGTGAGGTGCCAGTTCATTTTGTAGGTCATGTAGTACACAGCCCGGGATGCCGTCTGGTCCCATGGATGCTGTATTCTTAGCTTTGGAGAGCGGTTTTTACCTGTGTGACCATTATTACCGGAATTTGGCAATCTTTCAGTATTGAGATGGGCCCTTGAGGGGGGTGAAGTTGGCACTGAATCAATCTGCCAGGATATTGGCAATATCCTTGGGATCAGTATATTTAATGCCATTCTATTATAGGTCATAGCAGATCTGAGCATTGCCATTTAGATTCTTGACATAGCTATAGAATGGCTTGTGGTTGCCTTTGGAATCTTTGGCAATTTTATTTTCGTAACTAGCTTTGGAAACTTTTATGAGGGATTTCAGCTTCTTACTGAGGCTGGTAAGGGAGTTTTTTGCATCCTGGGATTTTCCTATTTTCTGCAACAGTTTCTTCCTTTTGTTGTAAAGTTTGTTTAGGGCAGCCACCAGACTGGCTTCCTTTTTTTGGAGGCGAGCGCCTTGGTTCTATTTGGTATGGCAAGATTCATGCACGAGTGAATGTGCTCATACAGTGCTTTAGTGTAGGATTCAGCAGTTGAACTTTCATCTGCATGGGTGTCATGAAGTTTGTCACTTCTGACTTACGTAGCATGAAAAGTTGGCTTTGGAGAAGTTTTTTACTGAGGTTTTCTTACTGGGGAGTGGGAGAGGGATGTGGATGTCAACGGTAATTAACTTATGGTCAGACCTGACCAACAAGGGGGTGGACCATAGGTGTGGAGCATCGATTTCCCATCTTTGTAATGACCAGGTTTAGGATAATGGAGCCCCTGGTGGGACTATGGATTAGTTGCTCAAGGGCATTGGAATTTATGAATTCCAAGAACCATTGGGCAAAGGTGTTGGTACACGAGTAGTTTTCCCAGTTAATGGCAGGTTTGTTGAAATCACCCAGTATTAGGGTGTTTGGTTGTATCTTAATATTTTCCAGTATGTTTAGAAAAGTGTAGTGAGAGTCTTGGGGCGTGGTAGGGGATCTGTAGCAAGCTACAATTTGGACTGCAGTCTTAACTAGTGTTAGTTGCACCTGGAGAATTTCAGATGCATTGTGTTGGGCAACTAGCCTGGTGGTGTGAATATCCTTGGTGAATATGGACACTCCTCCACCTTTAGTGTTTCGGTCCTGGTTTGGAGGCTGAAAAGTGTGGTAAGAGTTGTAGCCTGGTATTGCAGGGGTGCTCTCTGGAGCCTTGAACCAGGTCTCAGTTACTGCAGAGATATCGATGTTCTACATTTTTGAGTGTCTCAAGAGAGTACATTTTGAGGTTTAGACTTCTAGCATTGAGTAGCATTACCTTTAGATTTTGCATGCTTGTACCTGTTACGGTGGTGGTCTTGTCCTTTGAACTTTGCCTAAAAAAGGTACTAGAGGGGTGGCAAGAGCCTTAGCCAGTAACCCTAATCCTAGGGGCGACAGGTGCAGACCATCTCTGGCAAAGCTTTGTGGTCTGTCAATCATGTCGTGCCAGGCAGATACTGGATCCCCTTTGAATGACACCAGAAGCTTTGCCAATTGCTGAAGTCAATCATTTTGTCCTTATACTGTGGTATCATTCTGGGCGAAGGCAGGATGCTACTCAGGGCTAGGGTCATACCTGCCTGAGCCACATGATCCGAGAGCTCTTCTATGTCTCTTTTCATGTAGTTCAGGGAGGTACGTCTCAAGTCATTCACTCCAACATTGACAATGACAGAGTCATATTTTTACTTGTTGTGGAGTGACTTGAGTGCATGAGTTATGTGGAAGATCCTGGCACCCAACAGGCAGTTGACTGTAATTTTCTACTTGTTCAGCCTGGTGAGTGAGACATCAGTGTGCCTGACTATAGAGTCACCTATGACTAAAGTGTTGGGTACGTTGTCTTGCCTTAGGGACTGTTGTTGGGTGGCACCCTGGTGTTGTGAGCTATGTGACACTTTGGTTGTGACTGGTGTTTGTGTTTCAGCTTCGGAGGTCCTTGTTCCTTGGGCAGGTTACTGTTAAGGGCCTCCATATATGAAGGTTTAGTGTTGCTAAGTGAGAGTGTTGTTGGTGTGGGTTTAGAAGGGCTATGTGTTGCTTGATGTGTAGTGTGGGTGTTAACCTTCTCCTCTTGACTGTCTAGCACAATCTTGGGTGGAGAGAGCTTTGCTTCCAGTTTGGCTATGTAAGTGCATCTCTCACAGGTTGTAGTGTTGGGTGGTAGGAGGAGAGGGTTGTCTGTGTACATGAGGCAATTGCATTGCCCCAGTATACTCAGATTCACCAGGTGGACAGAAGAAATCACTGGAAGCTAACCCTTGGACATGCCTGGTTTGGTGCTTTTTTTGTAAAGTACAAGAGCTGTTCGCCCTTACCTTAGCATGGTACTTTGCAATTATAGGCTGTTTAGTGCCTATGATTAATTTATCCTTATTAACAAGGATAGTTTAGTGCTTGTATCAGTTTAAGGCTTCCTAGTGCTTTCCAGCAGGTTTTAGAGCAAGTGCTAATCACAGGGATGCTTAAAGGTAAGATGAAAAAAATGGTTTATCCTAAACACTGCAGTGTGCACTAGAGGAGTTAGATGTCAAAGTAGCTAACTTAAGTTTTACCTGTCTAAAAAGTTAAGTTTTAGTGGAGAGTCACTATTTTTAAAACAACAAGACAGATTGAAAGAGTGTGGTCACTTCTGGTACTATGGAATACAGTAGGATGGCCAATAAATTTAAATAGTTGAAGGGGAGTGATTTCACAAAATGATAATTTTGCGCTTACTCACACAAGCCAGTAAATGCAGAGAGGAAATGAGATATATGGTCGAATTAACATAAGGGGCAGGCAACTAGAAAGACAGTGGTGTTTAAGAACACAATAGTGACCGGCTGGGAGGGTGGGGAAAAAAATTCTGCCTGACTCAAGAGACAGAGCTGTGGCCTCTTTTCAAGTTTAATATGCAGTTAAAATCAGAATACAAATAAAACACAAGGTAAAGAAAACAAATCACTGTATTGAAAATAGAAAAAGGCAGTAAAGTAATACAAAATACAACCAATAAAAAGCAAACTAACCTTTCCCTCAGAGCAAAGTGTAGCAGAGTCTGGGTGGGCTTTTCTAGTAAAGCCATTCCGTTTGAATGAGGTCATAATACCTCTTCTGTACCTCAGACATTTCTGAGGAATCCCATTTGAAATGTTCCTTCATCCTGCTAATGGTCTCACTAAATATTAAATCTTCCACTGGGGAGTCAGGGTCCAGGGACACTTCCTCAGGGGATCCGTATCCCAAGGGGGATTAAAGTTGTGAATTGTAGGAGAGAGATTCTTCAGAGGAGTCTGAAAGGACCTCCTCATCCCTAGGAGGTTGGTTTGTATGCATGGGCCTAGAGCTTAGGAGAGGAAGAGGGGTGGAAGTGGAAGATGATGTAGGTCTCAATGCCATAAAGGCACTAAAGAGGCTCTGACTGAAGGTCTGCCAGCCAGGCATGCTTTCAGAAGAAGGAGTAATATGTTTTCTGTTTTCCCAAAGAAGGAGTAATATGTTTTCTGTTTTCCCTTCTTTTTAAAGGAGTGGTGGCCAGTTTCCTATGGGGTCTGTGAAGGAGCAGAGGTCTCCGATGACTCCCCATGAACCACTGGTTCCCCCCTGGCATCGGCTAGCAGCACTGGTATAGCCTCGGTGGATGTGCTCTTGTCTGTGGATGGTGCGGCATCCTTAGAGGTACCCGTGACCTCAGCAAATGTGGATCCAAAACCCGGTCCTGAAACCAGGCCTATGTCGACCACAGGCTGGGAGTCGGGTGGATGAGGCTCAGCAGAAGTTGAAGGCCATAAAGTTCTGGCCTTCTTCTTAGGTGGTTCTGGGGGGACATCGGCAGAACCTTCCATTCTAAGCCAAAGAAGCTTCAGGCATTGGTTCTCAAGATACAAATTTAATGCGTGCAACCGGCTATGCAGAAGTTTTGGCACAAATGCCTGGCAAATCGGACAGGCCTTATAGTCATGAGCTCTATCTAAACAGAACAAATACTTGTCGTGGGTGTCCTTATGAGGGACCTGGCGTCCACACTGACACTTTTCCTTTCTGGATGACATTAACATGCAATGTTACAATAAGGAAGGACTAAAAAAAAGATTCCTCAACAGGGTACTTACCTCAGAAACAATCACAACGTCAGTGGTAGCAGGAACACCTGGAGTACGAATGGCAATTGAAAAGTTCTGAGTCATGGTGGGTGTCGTCACTTTTCATAGGTTCATAGGTTCATACTAGGCTATCTGCCCAAGGGCATTTATAAGCCTAGCCCATAGTTATGTGGCTTTCGCCACCCCTTTAGTTTGAATAAAACTATGCCTATTATTTTGCTGTGCCTCTGTCAAGCAGTGACACTGAAGTAATCCCTGGGGTATATCTGCGATCTCCCATCCATTGGTCAAGATTCCTCTTGAACAAGGCCAGCGAGGTGCTCTGCCTCACATGCACCGGGATTTTGTTCCACAGCATAGGGAGTATTTTATGGCCCACATTTCACTGCCTTGCCTGACGTCTGATGCACCATGGAGAGACTGAAAGCTTTTTAATACTATCCGTATGTACGCGAGGCTGAAGGGATAAACCCATACGCAGAATACTGCAACATGGGAATAGGAGGACATCTACCAGGGATGGTGCATAGGATTGTGTGCCACACTGGAGCGCATGCCTATGCTTGGTGGAGTGCCTGTTCTCCATCCTAGTTCAGAATACCAGTAGAAGATGCAGACGTTGGGCACTGCAGCCAGTGGTGCATTGAAGTCACAGTGATGACAGTCTACTGGGTGAGGACTAGATTCTGTCAACCAGCTTGACATGCATGGGATTTCGATTTCTTACCCTCTCCGCAACTATGCTGTTCACCCACCTTTTGTGTCCTTCATCGTCCGTCTCTTGTCTTGTTTTTCTTGTCTGTCTGCAATTGCTTCCTGACCTACCCAACTTACCTCATCCAGACATTCCTACATCCCTTCCCCAACATTCCTCTCTCTCTCTACAAAAAGGGCACCTGTCCCACAAATTGTGCCATACATAGCTCTCCATTTCGCACGTCTTCATAACACACTTCATTCAGTCCAATTGGCTATACAACATGATTGTTTTGTGGTCACCCCCTCTCTGGAAGTGACAGTCCAAAGTTAGCTAATATTTTGTATATATGATCATGTTTTATTGCTGAAGAAATGGATAGCTATGGTTCTTTTCCTACATCCTTCTTGCACATTCCTGCCCTCTTTTCACTTAGTTCCCCCCCTACTTGCTCCTCATTTCACCACTTTCCTGTCTTCCCCATTTCTTTTCTTTAAGGAATGTTTGTGAGATGGTGCACATCGCACACCAATGCGAAGCAAAACTGAATGGCTGCAATATAAGTAGATGTACTTAAAGCATCATACACACTTGTGAAATTACTACTTACACACATTCGAACCCAGTAACATCTGCCAATAACAACAATGCATTAATACGTGCTGCCACACAGTCAGTTAGGTAGCAGATGTATTTTATACAATAAATAGTAACTGACCCAGTTTAGCAAGGAATTCCCTTTGTACTCCTCCATGCTTGCTCCCCATATCACCACTGTCATATCCCCCCATTAAGTTTGTATGAAGCAGCATTGGGCGATCCCCAGTAATGTTTTATAAAGCATTATTGCGCGATAACCATTTAGTTTTCTAAAGCATTAATGCATAATGGTGTGCATCACACATCATCGATAAGCAATACTAAGTAGTTCAATGTATTAGCTACAGTTGTATTTGGAACAGTACCACCTGACCCCAAAAATTAACTTATCACTGCATTAACTGAATTATCACCTGAAGCCAGAGATTCAGTTAAGTAGCACGTGTACACAACAGCAGTTAAGTCTAACATTTGCTATTCAGTCTCTAAAATACAGTCTGTAGCACCATCTGTTAATGCATTGATCCATTCATTTTTGTGGTCAGATGGTACTGGGTTGAAATCCAGGTGCATGTAACAGCTTCAAATACTTTTACATGCAAATCCAAATTTTGAAGTGTGTTAGTATGGAGTCTCTAAAATATGGCTAGATGATACTGGTTTCCAATTCAACTATATAATATTTATAACTGCTTTTTATTGTAGCAACTCGTTAGTGAGAGATGCACACCATTTTGCAATTAAGTTTAAAAAAAAGAAATGGGAAAGATAGGAAAGTGGTGAAATGGGGAGCAAGCAGAGCAAAGAACAAAGTGAAAGGAGGACAGGAACGTGCAGGAGGGATGTAGGACAGAACCATAGCTATTTATTTCTTCTACAATAAAAAATGTTCAGATGTGCAGAATATTAGCTGAATTTGCAGCGTCAACCCCAGAGAAAGGGGTGACCACAACCCAATCATGTTGTATAGCCAAATGGACTGACTCAAGTGTATCAAGACAACACGTGTGAAATGGAGAGCTATGCATGGGATGACATTTTTTTTTGGGACAGGTGTCTTTTTTTTTTTTTGAGAGAGGAATATTGGGGAATTGATGTAGGTATGTCTAGATCAGTTAGGTTGGGTAGGTGATGAAAAAATTGCAGACAGGAAATAGAAGACATGACATACAGGGACAGTGAAGGACAAGAGGTGGGTGAACACCATGGATGGGGTGAGGGTGGGGACATTGCGAACCCATGGACATCAAGCTGCATGACCATGAGAATCGAGTCATCACCCACTGGACTGTCATCACTGTCACTTCACTGCTCCGATGGCTGCAGTGTCTGATGTCTGCATCTCCTCATGCTATTCAGTACAACACTGGAGAGCAGCGTCTCCATCTGGCATAGGAGTTCTCCAACAGTGTGGTGCACAATCCTACAGATCAACCCCGTCAGTTCATCGTAGGTGATAAATTCATCATCTCTGCCACTGCTCCTAGAGGGAACCATTGGCCAATCCTTCAGGGCAGAACTACCTGAGGGCCCAGGTAGTGTAGGGGCAGCAGAGGGGGTGCTACCAGATTATGTCCCAGACATGTTGGGCCTTGGTGGAGTGTGGACAGGTGGATCCTGTGGGGCAGGCCTACCCCACTGTGCTGTGGGGAAAAAATAAAAAGAAGACGATAAGGGCTGGGGTGAGAGAAAAAAAGGGAGAAGATTAGCAACTTCATATATGACATACAATGCACTGACAGAATTATTTGACTCTATTCATTTACCTTTTAAGATTACCAACTTGTAAAAAAATATCTTTTTTTACTGTTAAGACTAACTAGGATGCACCACATACAACAGACTACAACAGCATCCTTGATGTGTGTATTGCATGTATATATTGTAACAGTGCAATGAAAAATGTTTGTCACACTTAAATGTTTCAGATCATCATCAAAAAAAAATGTTTAGACAAGATATAGCAAGTAAACACAAAATACAGTTTTTAAGTGATGATTTTATTTATTAAAGGAAAACAACTTTCTAAACCTACATGGTTCTGTGTGAAAAAGTAATTGCCCCCCCCCTTGTTAATTCATGAAGTAACTGTGATTAATCACATTTTTGGGAAAGCTGAGTTCAATTTCACTAGCCACACCCAGGCCTGATTACTGTCAGACCTGTTGAATCAAGAGATCACTTAAATAGAACCTATCAGACAAAGTGAAGTAGGCCAAAAGATCCCAAAAAGGAAGACATCATGCCGCAATCTAAAGAAATTCCGAAAGAGATGAGAAAGAATGTAGTTGACATCTATCAGTCTGGAAAAGGTTACGAAGCCATTTCTAAAGCTTTGGGACTCCAGCGAACCACGGTGAAAGCCATTATCTACAAATGGAGAAAACATGGAACAGTGGTGAACCACCCCAGGAGAAGCCGGCCTACAAAAATTACCCCAAGAGCACAGTGACGACTCATCCAAGAGGTCACAAAAGAACCCAGAACAACTTCTAGAGAACTGAAGGACTCACTTGCCTCAGTTAAGGTCAGTGATCATGACTCAACCATAAGAAAGAGACTGGGCAAAAATGGCATGCATGGCAGAGTTCCAAGGCAAAAACCACTGCTGACCAAAAAGAATATAAAGGCTCATCTCACTTTTGCCAAAAAACATCTTGATGATCCCCAAGACTTTTGGGAAAACATTCTGTGGACTGATGAAACAAAAGCTGAACTTTTTTGGGAGGTTTGTGTCCTGCACATTTGGCATAAAAGTAACACAGCATTTCAGAAAAAGATCATCATACCAACAGTCAAACATGATGGGGGTAGTGTGATGGTCTGGGGCTGCTTTGCTGTTTCTGGACCTGGACGACTTGCTCTGATTGATGGAACCATGAATTCTGCTCTCTACCAAAAAATCCTGAAGGAGAATGTCCGGCCATCAGTTTGTGTCCTCAAGCTGAATCGCACTTGGGTTCTGCAGCAGGACAATGATCCAAAACATACCAGCAAGTCCACCTCTGAACGGCTTAAAAAACAAAATGAAGGTTTTGGAGTGGCCTAGTCAAAGTCCGGACTTGAATCCAATTGAGATGCAGTGGCATGACCTTACAAAGGCAGTTCATGCTTGGAAACCCTCCAATATGGCTGAATTACAACAATTCTGCAAAGAAGAGTGGGCCAAAATTCCTCAACAGGGATGTGAAAGACTCATTGCCAGTTATCGCAAATGCTTGACTGCAGTTGTTGCTGCTAAGGGTGATAAAACCCGTTATTAGGTTTAGGGGTAATTACTTTTTCACATAGGGCCATGTAGGTTTGTTTTTTTTCCTTAATAAATAAAATCATCACTTAAAAACTGCATTTTGTGTTTACTTGGATTATCTTTGTCTAATACTTATATTTGTTTGATGATCTGAAACATTTAAGTGTGACAAACATGCAAAAAAATAAAAAAACAGAAAGGGGACAAATACTTTTCCATTGCACTGTATGCATGTTCCAATAATGCTGATTACAGTTTACAGCAGGTCACTGGTGCCACTGCTTTAGAGCTCTGATGTTACTTGCAATACTGATGAAAACTTAACAGTACTGTATCTTTGGAAGGTGTGTTTTTTGAACCCATAACATCTGACTACTCTCTAATAGTGAACGGTTGTTTTGGCCTCCAGACTAATGCATGCATACCTTTACCTGTTACAGTTGAAATATGAATGTTCAATTTGATACAGCTGTATAATAAACCAATAATGGTGTCTTTACTTTTAATGCTAAAATAACAGTACTGTTCAGATGCATACGTATGACATGCTTCTTTTATCCATGCCAATCTAGCGGAATGGGTTTGTGCATTCAGTTCTCAGCCTGTGATCGTGGTGGAAAAAAAACAGAACAGAATACCCTACTATGAATACAAATCCAATGTCCAACTTTTAACTCTTACAAGTGGTCTCAGTAAGTGATACTCATCTGTGGGGTGCCCACAATCCTACATTCCTTGATTCAATGGTTGAGGGCATCCCTCCTCCTCATCTGGAGGTCTCTGTATTGATTCCTACATTGTTCAGCAGTGTGGGGGACACTGGCAGCACTGGTCAAAGCCCAGGCAATATTATTCCATGCCTCTGAGTTGCAATTCAAGCCACGATAGTCCATCTGCAAAAGCCTGGGTCCATGCTCATTCACTAGCAGTCCAACAAACACTTTGGACTCTTGGACACCCTATATTTGAGCAGAACATCTCAGAACCTGTCCACAAACACCTGCCATGCCTACCACAGTTCAAGACCAATGTAGAGTGATGTTTTACTGCCAAATGCAGGTATTGCGCTTATGGACAGTGTGCACATTTTGGTTTTTCAACATTTGAAAGTGTTGCACATTGCTTACCATCACACAAACATGTTAGGCGAGGGTGCGCACTGCCCGGCAATGTGTTTGTGCGATGGCCAACAGTATTAAGTGAATGCATCCAGATTAAGTTTCTGGCTGTCTGCTACCTGGTGGGCCATTCGACCAGTTTGTGCACTTGTCTCTGTGTGTAAATGAGATAAGAACAGCCAAACATGCTTGTGCTAAGCAGTGCATCTCACAAACAGTGCCCCCCCCCAAAAAATTAAACACCGGAAAGAGTTGAAATGAGGAAAATCAATCTATAACATACACAGTAGAAAATGTTAGTACACGAGATATGTGTACACAAGACTGGATCCCAACTCTCTCTCTCCAATGCACCTTCACAAAACCGGATGGGTGACTTATCCATCTTTGCCACACAAACAGCTTTGCTGAAAAAAAAAAGATGAAGTAATTCTTCACACAAGCAAGAGCAGCTGAATGTACACTGATATATCAAGGCATAATCTGTTACTTGTAAATTAATTATATTTAATATATTTGGATGCAGTGCACTTAGTGATCACAAAACCTGTGAAAACAAAGCCACATCTTTGGAACAGGCTACCAATTCATGTGAAATAGAGCACCTCTATGACACTGTTCAAGAGGAACCTGATGAGTGGATGGGGCACTGTAAATTCTTACCAGGGATAGTACCCACAACCCTCCTGGACATGGGCACTCATCACTAAATGCAATCTTGGGTACTGACTAGTACCTCTACAGTATTACACTAGGTTGAAACGGCTAGGCTTAAAATGAACTCTGGGTCGGTAGCCTAGCAATGTCCTATGATCTTGTGAAGGTTGTGAAGTCAGAAATTGCAATATGTCTCATTAATTTCTAACATCTCTCTGCTATGATTTCCCATTACAAATGTATTTTGTTAAACTGAGGGCATGCATTGATCATCAGTACTTTGGAAAGGTATCAATGCCTGAATTTTTGATGACTGAGGCTTGCTACTTGCTAATGGATACATACAAGTCAAATAACTCTCTGCTGTCATATAGGTTAATTTGTGTACAAATCTCCCGTTTTTTTACCTGCTTACTATACCAAGTAATGAAATACAAAGACATGTCATAACATTATTATAAAATACAGTATATCTTCAAGACTTACCTTGTAAGTGCAGCAGTTGCCACATTGTTAGTTCAGGGTTAACTGTGATGCAAACAGTACACAGCCAATACATGGGAAGGTAAAGACTCTGGCTCTGAGTTGAGGCTAGCAGAGGTTGCAGAGTTCCTGAATTGTGCCCCCCTCCACCCTGTAGCATTCTACAATGTCAATGTTGTTTATGCTGTGATAAGTTAAATGTGGCTTGAAAACTCTTCTCCGTTTCTGCCTAAGACTATTGGGAGCAGCAGTACCAGCATTGCCTGCAGCTTGTATCACACACAAATGGAGTAAGACTGATAATGAGGATACTTGCTACATGTTTGCAGGAATTCACAAAAGCCAATTTGTTAGAAAGATATCTTTACAGAGAAGTACTGAACTCCAGGAGCTATGCTCCCATTTTTTTACCTTCATAATGCATTTGCTGGAATATATTAATGAAGAATGTGAAGCAAAGGCTTTTACACTTTTATCTGTATACATTAGTTGGAAGTGTACTGATTGTTTGTCAAGGCATTTCAGAGGTGCACATGATTGACAATACATGAAAACAGAAAGCTGTGTGATACATATGTACAAATGTTTCAAGGACAGGTCCTTTAAAAGCACATTTAGCATTCCACAGATGTTTTATTAGCAAAATGGTTCATGTGCTGTTCTTTTGTGGGTGGGGAGAAAAGAAAAGTTACTGTTACGTCACAAACATGAATGAACTGTTTTTTTGTCGGGGGGGGGGGAGTACAGCTGAGTTACTGCTATGGCACATACAAGGATATGTTGCTCTTGCTACTCTCCTTGTTTTGCATCCTGCCTGTTGTTAGCACTTCACATCTGTAGATTGTTTTATATTTTTACAGAGGGTACTAATGACTGCCTACCTTTACTGTATTACCTGGAAACACTTACTCTGTAGTTATGTAATACTTATGCGTATTATCATTCGGTTGTCTTTTAGGACACAAAATGTCAGTGAGGCTGAGACCCCCCCTTTCAGTGAAGCCAAGATCAATATCATTGTTGATGCTCCCAGTCAGCTTGGGGCATTTCTGCTGGGAAGGGGTTGACCCAATATGCAAAAAAGGCTATGAGTATGGCAGCAGATTGTTGCCAACATGAATTCTGTAGGAAGCCACTGCTGGATATATATATGAACAGGTGCGCCACTGACATGATTACCTCTGCAAGGAAGCAAGCAGCTGCTGTGGCTTAAGACCAACAAGTAACAGGGGAAGGGCCTGCTAAAGAACCACCTCTCACCCCCAAATAACAGTTCCTGGTGAATATCCTCCAACATGAGAGCTCACAGCAGAGTGGACCACAGGCATGTACTTGACATGGGTGCCACTCCTTCCGAGTCCCAGGAGGAGCTTCCAGGTAGGCTTTGTTATATGATCAGTTGAATATTGTTGTACAGTAAAACAACTGAAATAAAATTTACTTCTATGTCACGTGTCTTTTTTATGGGCGGGGTTTGAAGTTTGCTACAATGATAAGCTCAGTTTGGAGTTGTCATCCACATTCTTGTTGAACGTACAGTTAATGCAAATACAAGAGAGTACATGTAGTACCCCCTTGTTTTACTGTTAAATGCGATGGACGTTGCCCTTGCCTCTTCCCTAACTTATCTAAGGACTGTCAGGAATCCAGCAACATAGGCTTCCTGCAAATAGTAAGCCAAATAAATTTGTGTTAGAACTGAAATATCATAATGTGTCATTTCAGGCCTGCTGTGTGTACTGCTGTACTGTCTGTAATAGTGGCAGCAGAGTTAGTTGTTAAGCATATATTGCACCACAGTAGTGCAGGTATTAATATATGCCTATGTTTCTTCCTTTTTATCAAGGGTGATCTTGACAGTAGGAGTGTAGTCCCTGTGCCACCTGATCTCAGTGTCTCATCAGACACCAATGATGATGGTGGTGAAAGTGAGGCACAGTCGGGGGGGGGGGTGCATCGGTCGACTCTGACACAGAGGTTGACTTTCAGCCACCCCCTTCATTTTCACCAGACACAGCCAGTAGGCTTATGCCTACCCAGTCCACCCAGCCTACAGATATTGGACTGGTGGAGGGCGAGGACATTGATTAGCGAAATGTGGCTACTGCAACTTCAATGCCTGAAGAGTGCGGCTGTAGCTCAAGTGTGATCAAGGTGCCACACAGAAGGGGGGACAGGGGGTGCTCGGAGGGGGCCCTGCTGTCCCCCCTCCAGCTGGTGCAGGTGTCTCATATCACTCAATGTATGTTTAGGGTCATCATGGAGGCACATGCACATTCAGAAAGGCACTCCAGACAAACTGCTCAAGGCTGTAGATGTGGCACAGGCTGACAGGAGTGACTGCCCTCCAACATGTAGCTGATTCACTGGATCGGATGAATGACACATTGGAACTTGGGGTGTCTGTGATGGACCAATCATGGAATGAGCAGCGTCTGGGATGGAACATCCTCATGGGTGTAGGTCAGCCACAACATCTGCTGATAGCCAATGTGGCCATACCTGATCATGCTCCCACAGTGGCAGTACTTCTGGTCTCTCGTTGAGTGTGCTGTCCACAGTCAAACATGGCAGACCATGGGTTCGTGGCCCTGGGCATTCCCGTGAAGGGGGCACGTCCAGAAGACATCACACTCACGTAGCAGCACTGTATCTGATTTTGGGCGTGGAGGTGCCAGTGCAACTTCTGGCAGAGCCAGTTCTCATAGTCAGGGGCAACAACAATGAACTGCCAACTCTACCATGCATGGCTCACACCTGTCTGAAATTCTAAGATGCAGAACTAGCACTGAGCTTGGCAGTGTTCATGCAGACTCTGCACACACCATTGTCACATTGAGGACTCCTACAGATACACACACACAAACAGCTATATGGTTCAGCCTACCTGCTTTCCTTTCTTACTCACACACACTCACTGACCTTTTGTGTCAGCCTAAGCCTCCTGCCCCCCCCCCCACCACACACACACACACACACACACAAAACACCCTGTACAAGTGATAACTGTGCCATATCACTGTTTTCTCTCTTCTGGATTCAGGGATACAAAAGCTTTGTCTCTGATGCACAGGGCGCCAAGTATATCTGCATTTGTGTTGTTGAACTAATATGTGTACCTGTCACTTGTATTTGCCTTGCAAAGTTATGCAGTGGATAACATCACCATGTCAGTACTTTGCAGTGTATTCTCTTGTAAGGGTTGTGAAGTCAGGAACTGCAACGTGTGTCATTACTTTCTAATTTTTCTCTAATGATTTTCCAGTACATACGTATGGTGCACATCACAAGACACATCATTAAATTCATATCTCAGGAACTGTATGACAGCACTGTAGTCAAACTCATCAGAACAGTAATATAGTATAATGCTCTCGTCTGCATGAACCTCACCAGACACATGTAGGAGCTGGGCAGACCACAGGGCTTTCTCATCAAGATAACACAGGGCCTACTAACCATTCCATGATGTATGTGGTAGATTAAAAGACATGTCACTGTAATCTGTCTTGTATTGGATTACATTTTAACTGTTATTGTAAGGCTCTTAGTTTTGGTTTAAGCACTTCAGCTTCAGACCCATTGTTTTACATTAAGAAGGTTTGTAGTCTACACTCTTGTGGAAGGAGAGGGTAGCCTTCTGAGCTGGGAACTGCTGTCAGAAGCCTGTTATTCTAAGTGTCTTTGTTCTGATTTAAGGACTTGGGTTCCAAATCAGTTATTTTACATTCAGGAGGTTTGTGGTGTAGACTCGTGTGGCAGGAGAGTGTAGCCTACACCTTTCTAAGCTTGGAACTGCTGGTGAAGGTTTATTGTGCCTGTTATTCTAAGTGTCTTAGTTCAAGTTTAAGCACTTGGCATCCAGACCAGTTATTTCACACTAGGAGGATTTGTGATTTATACTCTTGTGGGAGCATTCTACTGAATTTCTGCTTTATTTAAAGTTTTTTTAAGGCCCCCCCACACACACACACACACATGCACCCTTATGGCAGAGTGTGCAGCCAAGGACCCATATGAGTTGGGGATTGCTGGAATGAGGCTCAGTCCTGGGCTTTCCCTTTGTTTATTTTTTCAAAATCGTTAGAATTTACGTATTTCACCATCGTGTTTGGCTGGGTTTGTACTCAGTTTACCGGAGCTGCTCAGACACTGCACTGCTGTCCTGCAAGCAATTCAGCTGTGCATTGTGAAGCATTGACAGTTCTACCCCAGCCCTCCACAAAATAGTTGCTTTTCGTTAGTCTTACAACGAAACTTGGTCCATCGCTTCCCACCCCCACCAGTTACTATAGTATATACCTGCCATAATGGACAGATCATTTCCTACTATTTCTTGAGCCAGCCTGATAGACATGGGCATCCTGAGGCAATGTAGCAATTGCCTCATGTATACTGACAACAAGTTACTTCTAAAACAAACAATACAACATGCGACAGCTGTATCTATACTATGAATTTGGAATCACATAAAAAAACAAATATCAAACAGGTTGTCAGCACCCACACTTCATCCCTTGCACATAACAAGCTCACAACACACAAACCCACATACGCAGAAGTACTTGCTATAAGCCTACCTAAAGACCAGAGACATCTTAAGCTCAAACTTACTGCACACATTGCAGACCCAACAGAATCTACTGAACATAATAATACACACAACGGTGTCTCAGCCAATAAGCCTCCAAAGGCAAAACACCTCAAAATCAAATGTCTTGGACATAGGCAGCTCCACGGTGAGACACATAGATGTCCCCCTCACCAGGCTGGACAAGGAGAAGGTCACAGTCAGTGTCTCTGTGATCCATCGGATCACGCACGCACTGAAATCTCTCAACAAATACCATTATGAATCTCGTCACAGTCCATGTTGGAGTGAATGAGTTGAGACGTACCTCACTGAAATACATGAAGAGAGACATGACTAAGTACTCAGATTATGTGTTCCAGGCAGGTATGTCCCTAGCCATAAGCAGCATTCTACCTTCACTCAAGATGATGTCTCAATATAAACAAAAAATGATTGACTTCAACAACTGGCTTAGCTTCTGGTGTCAGTCCAGAGGATCTAGTATCTGTCAGCCTGGGAAGATATGGTCAACAGACCACATTCGTTTGCCAGAGATGGTTTTCACTTGTTGCCTCTTGGATTTTGGTTATTGGCAAAGGTACTTGCCTCCCCCAATAATGCCTTTTTTAGGCAATGTCAGAACAACTAGATTCTAAATATAAAAAAAAATCCACTAGAGACAAACTCAAGGTTATGCTGCTTAATGCAAGGAGTCTAAATCAGAAATTGCACACATTGGAAGCACTCCTTACCTCGGAAGATGCAGATGTATGTGCAGTCACAGAGACATGGTTCAAGGACGCACAGAGCCCCCTAGCCATACAATGCCTTCCACATGTTCAGAGCTCAAAACAAGCATGAAAGGAGCAAAGGCAGAGGTGTATACATCTTCATTAAAGACTAATACACCTCAAGACTGGTCAAACAGTACAATTCCCCGGCATAACGCAAACACCTAAAAAGAATGGGGGTGGAGGGAGGGAGCGGCTTCTGCAGCACTGATCACTCAAACATCTACTGTTATAAGTTCAACTTACACAGTTGTACTATGTTCATCATACTGATCACTGCTGTAGTAGCCTTAGCGTATTCTCGACCTAGAGAAGGAATCAAGCAAGTAGTGCTTTACTGAAGTATGCAGAGAGTACCAGCTAGCAGCTTCTAGAATACTTCAAGAATCCAACTCTTTCCAAAAAAAGCCAAAGACGAAGCCAAGGTCATTGTAGAGTGGGCCTTGACCCTGCCTGGAATAGATTTGTTATGGTGAGTATGACAAAAGGAACAACCATTTGGAATTGGTCTATTGTGACACAGGTTGCCCCTCCTTCAAAAAATGAGCAACTGACCAAAGATCTGAAAAAATGAAGTCTGTCAAGGTAGTACAAAATGAAGATCCCAAGGAGGAACCATGAGTTTTCCTGGAGGCCTCTCATAAAAAAAAAAAAAAAAAAAAAAACTTCCAAGAACATTATGAAACAAGGTTGCACTGAAAGAAGAGGATCCATACACAGACATGCTGAAATGGCTGACAAAGGAACTTTGATAAAGGAATCAGACAAGGCATAAAATAGTAACTCTCACAAATATTGTAAAACTCGAGAACAACTATCCCTGAATGGGTGCTAGTTATGTTGCTGGCATCAACTAAAAAACAATTTCCCATTGCTAACATATGGTTTTCTTGCAGCAGGCTTTCTTGCTGCCATTGGTGTCTGCTGCACATCCTCAGTAAACAGATACCTAAAAGGAATGAAAACACTATCATCCAGGCAGCCAAATGAAGTGGCTGTAGCTCTGGTTGAATGTGGCCTAATGCCCTTAGGCACTGGCTTGCCATGGTGTAAGTAGCAGAGACGAATGCGGTGGCCTATCCACTTTGAAATAGTCTGCTTTGAGATAGCCTTTCCTTGTGATCCTGCAGCATACGCCACTAGTAATTGCTCTGTTTTTCTGAAAACTTTGGTTCTGTCCAAGTAGAATCTAAGCTGTCTCTGTACGTCCAAAGAATGCAGAATTCTCTCCCCCTTGTTCTGTGGATTTGGATAAAAAGTTGGCAGATTAATAGTTTGGTTAAGAGCCACACTGGATACCACCTTAGGCATAAATGTTGGGTTTGTCCTCAGAGAGACTCTGTCTGGATAAAAAATTATAAAAGGTTCCACAGCCATGAGTGCCTGTAGCTCTGAAACTCATCGTGCAGAAGTTATTGCTAGGAGCAGAGCTGTTTTCCAAGATAAAAACTTTAGATCAGCAGTAGCAGCTGGCTCAAAAGGAAGCAGGGTGAGTTTTTCCAAGACATAGTTGAGGTCCCATGCAGGCATTGGTGATCTTGAAAGCCTTAAATTTTTGGCTCCTCTGAGGTACTGTTTTAATAAGGGATGAGAAAAGATTGGTGGCTCTGTATTGTAATGAGCCAAAATGGCAGAGGCATGAATTTTAATAGATGAAAAAGATAGGCCTTTGTCCAGCATCTCAGTTAAGTATTGCAAAATCTGAGGAATATTTGGCACAGCTGTATCAGTTCCATTTGCCTGGTTCCAAGCACAGAATCTCTTCCATTTTCCAGCATAAGATTTTCTAGTACTAGGCCTTCTGGCCTCCAAAATGACATCCATCACAGCATTACTGAGAGGTGTGTTTTGTATGACTACATTATCCGCCATGCTGCCAGGTTTAAAGTCCTGAGTTGGCTGTGCAGGATCTGTTTGTTTTGCTGGGACAGTAGATGAGGTATTTGAGGTAAGGTCCAAGCTGGGCATTGACACAAGTTCTTTAGGATTGGAAACCAGTACTGGTGGGGCCAGTCTGGGGCAATCAGTATCATTTTTGGCTTCTCCTGTCTGACCTTTAAGAGTACCTTGGGGAGGAGAGGCAGTGGGGGAAAGGCATATACTGATAGGTTTTTCCAGCTGAAAGATAGGGCATCTACTTTCCATGCTTGTCTGTGATAAGTCCTTGTGCAGAATCTTTTTAGTTGGTAGTTGTGAGGGGAGGCAAATAGATCTATGTCCGGGCATCCCCATTTCCTTATCATCATGCTGAAGACTTGTGGATCCAGCTGCCACTCGTGGGGATCCATGAGGTTTCTGCTTAGTTCGTCTGCCTGAGTATTTTTCCTTCCTGGCAGGAATTGTGCCTGCAGATGTACTTGGTAAGTTAATGCTGTGTCCCACAAAGTCATAGCTAGTCTGCAAAGGGGGTAAGAATGTGTGCCCCCCTGCTTGTTTATATACCACATGACCGTGGTGTTGTCTGTCTTTATCAGTAGTTGTCCCAGATGAAGTAGGTCCTTGAAGGCTGTCAGGGAATTCTGAACAGCTAGCATCTCTTTTTGATTGATATGTAGATGCATTTGGGTTGAGGACCATGTGCCCTGAATGCATCTTCCTGCCATGTGGGCCCCCCAGGCATAATCTGATGCATCCGTTGTTAGTATCTGCCTGGCTGGGGGTAATGTGAATGGCTGTCCCTTGTTTTGTTGACAAGCCTTTGCCCACCATCGAAACTCCTGTTGTAGGCAGGGAATGAGAGTAATCACTGTTTCCAGGCTGTGGCAATGTTGAGTCCAAACACTTTTTAAGTACCATTGAAGTTTCCTCAAATGCAGTTTTGCATATGGAATTAGTAGGATGCAGGATGCCATGAAGCCCAAAGCCTGCAGAATTTTTCTTGCCGATAACTGGGCCTTTGTTGCCAACATTTTGAAATAGGTTGTCAGTTCCCTTTGTTTGTCTGGTGTGAGATAAGCCATCTGGGCAGTTGTATTTAAGCTTGCACCCAGGAATATTATCTCTTGAGAGGGTACTAGTTTTGATTTCTTTTCGTTGACTGTGTACCCTAGGCATGATAGAAGTCTTTTCACAAACGCCAGATGCTGTAGAAGAATGTCCTTGTTCTCTGCTTGAATCAGACAGTTGTCCAAGTAAGGATATATTTGTATTCCTCTTTGTGTGCAGAATGCAATTACTGGTGCCAGGCACTTTGTAAAGACCCTGGGCGCAGTAGATAAGCCAAAGGCAGTGCAGAGAATTGGTAATGCATTGAGCCAGCCTTGAATCTGAGGTATCTTCTGCATAATTGTCTGATTGGGACATGCAGGTATGACTCTTTTAGGTCTAGAGTCACCAGCCAAGTGTTCTTGCCCAGCATGGGCAGAAGCTGCTGCAAAGTCATCATCTTGAATTTTGGTATATCCAGGAATGTGTTCAGAATAGATAGGTCCAGTATTGGTCTCCAGGTCTTGTCCTTTCTGGGTACCAGGAACAGTCTTGAGTAAAATCCTTGTCCTTGCTCTTGCTCTGGTACTTGTTGAATGGCCCCTATGTCAATGAGGGATGAGACTTGTTTTTGTGCCTCTGCCCATTGATTTTTTGGCAGATCTGGCCAGCCGTTTGCCTTTGGCAGGGTATGGAAATGGAACTTGTACCCTTGTGACACGATATTTAGAACCCACTTGTCCTGGGTTATAATGTGCCAATTTTGAGAAAAAAGTGCTAATTCCCCCCCTAAGGGTGCTGCCAGGAGATAAGTGCTTGGTGCAGGCAGGGGGAAGTCATTGGGACTGTTTCCTGTATGGTTGTGATTTGTCTTCTCCAACTTTGGAGGTAGAAGCACCCCATTGCTTTGACCTGTAGGAATCTTGCACTTGGAATCTGCCTCTAGGGCATCTGGATCTGCCCCTTTGAGGTCTGTCTGACACAGGAAAGGATCAATTCTTTGTAGGCCAGTGTCTACTAAACCTAGGTGGCAGTACTTGTAAAAAATCTTTGCATAGATTTAGCTTTGTCCTCCATTTTCTTTAACACCTCCTCTGCCTTAACACCAAAGATTCATGCTGTAAAGGTGCATCTAATAATTTAACTTTGACATGATCAGGCAGATTTTGTTCCTTTAATCAAGCATGTCTCCTAATTACAGAACCCGTAACTGCTGCCCTGCAGGAGGCCTCCAAAGAATCAAAACCACATTGCAAAGTATGCTTTCCAACTTGTTCAGCTGCATGCAATAAATCCTGCATTTCCTTGTTTTCTGCACATTCAGAGTTTAATAACATTTTCTGTTTAAGCAATGCCATGACATGTTGCTGATATTTGAGCGTATGAAACTGACAGTTTAAGGCCCTTATAGCCAAGGTAGCAGATGTGTAAACCTTTTTTCCCCATCTATCCAATTCCCTAGAATCTCTGTCGGAGGGAGTAGGGTTTTTTTGCAGCAGAAGCCTTAACTCCTATGGGACCCTGTAAAATAGTTTCTGGGTCTGCAGCAGGGTTTATAAAAAGGAATTTATGAGAGTCAGGAACCCTGTAATATCTGTCAGGCTTAACAGGAGCTGGAGGTAAGGAGTCAGGGGTAAGACTAGACTCCAAAAACACATCATCTACAATATCTAACACAGGTGGAATGGCTAGTGGCCTGTGTTGAGGTAGTAAAAGGAAATCCCTAAGCCTCTTTTTAGATTCTGAAAAATCTTGGCTCTCCCAGTGGAAATGCTCCCTCATGGTATGCAAGTTTTCCCCAAAATAATAGTCCTCTAGAGAAGAAGCTGAAGGTATAGATTCTTCAGCATCAGAATCCTCATAGGGAGGAAGAGCATATTCCTGATCAGAAGAGGAATCAGTAGAAATAGATACCTGATCTGAAGAGTCATAGTCAGTCTCTTGCCTAGGCCTCTATCAGGAGGGGGATGGGAACCCCTGATCAAGGTAATTAAGTCTTCGGCCATTTTGAGCATCTGTTTTTTGGGCATAGAGGCCTGTCCACGTGGCTCTTGAGTTTGTTTCCTTGCTTTAGAAGGTGCATTCGTTTTTGCCTTTGAAGCTGAGGTTGGCTTAATGTAAAGATGTTTAGGTCTGAATTCACCCTCAGAAGCCGGTGCCTGCTCAGCGGCTCCGGACTCATCTGAAGGTATAGTATCCGAGGCTCCAATACTTTAGAGTTTCCAGCGGCATGGCAGACTCCACGTGGGAGTCGGTAGCAGGCTGCAACTCTAAAGTAGCGGGCGTCAGGGGCTGCGAAAGTGCCTCACTGAGAACCGGCGACTGGCTTAGGAGAAGCTTCGTCGTCGGTTTTGGGCCTCAGTTGTCTATCTCTCTCCTTTTCTTCGCGTTTTTTGTGAACTCCGGTAGTCGGATGGCTATCCGATGACATTTCTGGATAATTAAACCAGCGTCCAAACTAGTTTAAAGCAAAATCATACTGATGCTTAATAGTGCGTTGGTTAAATCTAGCACAAAACCAACAACGTTGTGATCAGGGCCTGGGCAAGGAATACAGTAAGAATGAAAGTCCTTATGAGGTATTTACTTTCTACAAGGAATACAATTATTAACTTTTTCTGACATCGGTCTGGAGCAAGAAAAAAGTTTCCCTGATGGGGTACTTAGCTTTATTGAAGACTTCGGATCTGAAACTCAAACACAAAAATCTCAGGAGTCGGCCAACCGGCACTTGCGAACTGCTTCTGCTTCGGGCACCGCGCGGCAAGAAAGACTAAAGAAAATGGCGTCAGCCGCATCTTTTATACCCCTGACGACCTGACGTCAGGGAAGAGGCGACAGCAGCCGACGCAGGACCCAGGACTTTGGAATTCAGGCCGACTGAGGGCAACCTGCCAGCAGGATTACCCAAATGTAATGACTGCAACAGTGAAACACGAAGAACATCTGGAGTTAGACACTTTGTGAACACTCTTACTGTGGTGGATAGTCCAAAGGGTAAAGCAGAGGACTGATATGGTGATCCAGACACACAAAACCTTAACAAACAGCTGAAGTCTGAATGAACAGGAATGTGATGATGAGCATCAAAAGAAGTATGTTGTGAAGTGATATAATTTTGAATTTGGCCATGATCACAAACAGGTTTAGGAAAGAAAGCTCCACAACTGATCTCCAAGCGTTTTCTTTCTTTAGCAATAGGAACATCCTACCCTTCCTCACCTGGGAAAGAGAAACTTATTATATCACTCATCTGGACAGCATGTGATGAAGATCAGGTGGAAACAAGACAGTCTGATCTGGAGAATGAGGAATGACACCCCCCCCCCCGCACCGTAAATGAGGAATTTCCTACCATTGCCAGCTGTAACCTTGATAAATGATTTTCAGAACCCATTAGTCTGAAACAATCTGTTGCCAAAGAGAAAAATGGAGATTCAAACTTTCTGGAAGAAAAAAGGGGCCAGGGTGAAAGTGGATTACAAGGTCAATCATTCAGTCTTGTTGGACTGTACTTGCTTTTGGAAGGTTTGAGAATTCTTTTTGGAACTTCCTTGCCATTTCTTCTTAAATGTCTGTTTACCTGAATTCTATTCTGTGTTTTTTTTTTTTTGTTCTTTTTGCCAAAATTGGATGAGGAGCATGGGCGCCGGAACCACAGAGCGTGGCAGGAGGGGAGCCCCCCACTTTTGCAGATCATCCATACCTCTGCCCTTTCGTTTTCCACACCGCAATGACATCAGCGCACGTATTTCCGGTTGTTTTGTGAGCGGGAACACAGATTTATTCAAAGCTGTGCTGGGTTACTGTCTGGAATGCAGAAACGGACTTAATCTCAGAAGCCTGAGATGGATTAGCGTCTGGAAGCCTGTAATGATTTTTAACTGCAGAGTGGAGCGGGAACGGAAACTGAATGCTACCGGAGGATGGAGTCTGTTGTAGAGTGAGTACACTGTATATTGTTGCAGAGTGTGTGTGTGTGTGTGTGTGTGTGTGTGTGTGTGTGTGTGTGTGTGTGTGTGTGTGTGTGTGTGTGTATGTGTGTGTATAAATGCCCCCAGCAGGCTACATTTGGTGGCTAGAGGTACTCAGGCTCAAACCCTGTACCTTGGGTACAGGTAAAAAGAGCCTAAAGTCCCTAGCCACCATCACTTGTGAAGGACTGGTAAAACAAAACCTTTTAGTCTAGCAATTTTCTAAGGTTATAAAATCAGTATTTGAAATGTGTCCCTAAACCTTTTATTCTAGCAATTTTCCATGGTTATAAAATCAGTATTTGAAATGTGTCCCTAAACCTTTTATTCTAGCAATTTTCTATGGTTATAAAATCAGTATTTGAGATGTGTCCCTATTTTGGGGCGGTATTCCCCCATTATTGGCTTTGTTCTGTATTTTTGTGCTAAGAGATTGAGAGCTATGGTGAGAAGTATGAACTGAATTCACTAAATGATATGACAGCCATTTAAGTTTATCTTCCTGTCTTTCAAGAAACTGCTGGTTTAGCTTAGTGGCATGTTGCTGTGACTGTAGTGCACAAGGTTCTGGGTTCAAGACTTGGCAGTGAAATGCATGGTGGTAGCAACATTTTATGCAAGCAACTTTCCAAAATTATGCACGCAATGTTTACAATGTGTCCCTGGTTTTTGGCCTTTTGCACCCCCCCCCCCCCCAATTGAAAAGAAGTTCAAGAAGCTGTACAACACGCCTATGGCTTACATTCTACTGTGATTATGTATTTATATATTGTGTGTAGAAGTAGACTGTTATCATGGAAATGTTCTGAATAGGGCAGTTTTGTCATTATTGGTGCATGCATTTTGCTTCATTGCCTACTGGAAAAATGTTCAAACAATAAATTTTAAAATGCAACTGTGTGTGGAAGTAGACTGTTACCATGGAAATGTTCTGAAGAGGGCAGTTTTGTCATTATTGCTTAATGCATTTTTGTTTCATTGTCTATTGGAAAATGTTTAAACAAATTTAAGTCCAACAAGTGTGCTGTATTATACAAGGAATATAATTTAATACAATCAAGAAGGAGAATCAAGGAATGCAAACATGTATGCATGGCCCTAAAATGTGTTTGAAAACAGCCCAGAGGAAAGTGTGAAAGGCTCAAAATCTTGGGCAAATTTTAAGCTTTACTCTTGTTACCAAAGCAATGGATGAAGGTAAAATAGTTCACACCACATTACCTTGACCTGGCCAAGCCTTTTAACACAATCCCCTACTCAGGTGTAGTACAGAAGATGAATAATGTAGGAGCAAACACTTACACTACCAGCTACATTGCCAACTTGGCTCACAGGATGCAAGAGATCAAAACAGGGGAAGTGACCAGTCACAAATGGAGTCCCCCAGGGTTCGGTGCTGAGACTTTTTCTGTTTGGCATATATATCTCAAAAGTGAAAGGAAATACCAAAGAGTATTTGCCAGCTAAGTTTGAGATGACTGCAAGCTAGGAGAAGTTATTGAATCCCCAAATGACTTAACCATCATGCAGGAAGGTTTGTCCCAATAATATGTGGTGTCAAAATCATGACAATGCCCTCTGAGAACTGATCCAGTTGTTTGGCATTTGGGAATTTGTGTGTACAGTGACCTAACATTTGCCTAACATGTGCCCAGAGTCATAAGAAAGCCTTTCTATATTGCACAGCTTATAAACAAATTGATTGTGACTAGATCTACAGACGTTGTTGTCCCCCTTTACAAAGCTCTCATTATGTCAATCATTTTGTATAATGCCCACTTTGGCATGTATCTGTCCAGCCCCATGCAACAATTGGAATACCTTCAGAGATACCTTACTAAAAGGATACAAGTCCTAAATAATAGGTCTTGCATGGACCACCTCAAAGATTTACTACTATACTCAGTATTCTACAGGGTGCTTAGAGGTGACATGTCTGGCATACAAAGCATCCTCCGCCATAATACAGACGGACCTACTGAACATCAGCAAGTCAAATGGGATCAGAAGTACTCAGTCCAGGTATCTAAACTGAATGTTGTGGAGAGATGGATATATACCACAGATGCTACTACTGTTCCGGAACAGACTATCCATAAAAATAAAGCAAAGCTCATCCATCCATATTCAAATGTAACTTCGATCTAAGGATGGGTAACAGAAAATGTACTCCAGGACTTCCCCTCATGCCACTAATGGACACAGGCAGTTCCTAAATGCTGCATCCGTTACATGGCCCCCTAAAATTAGCTATGGTATGATCACAATTGTTCTCACTAGGGCTAATATAACATTATCAGCCATGGGGATAGCCAAGACCAATCAGAAAATGTTAATTCAAGCACCAAAAGGGAATTGGCTAAGCTTAAAATGTCCTCCAAGTGAACCTATGTTGTGGAAGCAAACAGTCATAAAAAAAATTTTCCTTTTTAGTTCACTAAGTGCCCTGTCACCCCCCCCCCACCCCATCTTTAACAGCTTCCGGCGCCTATGATGAGGAGATAGAAAATCCCTTGGACAATATAGAAAATGAGGACTAAAAAATCTTACACATTCCCTAGATCAGCTTGCCTCTTTCATCACACTTTTTGATCACATCTACAGCAGACGGTCCAAACGCTATATCTCTATTCAAGGGAGAATTTAAAATGTCATTTTTAACATCATCTGGAAGTTTCTGAGAATGCAGCCATGCAACCCTCCTTAAAACTGTACCAGTGGCCACTGCCCTGGAAGAAGTATCAACAGAGTCACACTCGCATTGCAAATAATGAATAGTGAAGTGTGCAATTGAAGTAACCAAGTTATTTAAAACAAAATTTTCATCACAAGAAGACACTGTAAATAAACATCACACTTCCACACTCTGTCAGAACAAACTAACATAAGAGCCTGACAATTCAAAATTCTGAAAATCAAAGATGTAGAAGTATATACTTTTTTTTCTCATTCCTATCAATAATTTTCCAGTCCTTATCAGAAAGAATAGGACTGGAATTAACTAAGTGCTTAGCAGTAGTGGGATCAACTTAAGGCTATAGCTGCTGTGCCAGGTTTGGGAATAGTCTACAAAAATTAAAAGGACTGAGGAACTTTACATATCCTATCTGCCCTTTTAGGGGCAGCAGGCTAGCTATCAGGAAAACTGTGGGCAGTAACACACACATCTTCTAAAGCAGACAAAACTGGATATACGGGTGTAGGGTGGAAAATCCTTCTGTAAAAACTTAGGAACTGAGAAACCTCAGTGTTCTCCCATTGAAAACACTGGGACATTCTAGCAGTAGCCTTAGAGAACGAGAAACATCCACCGGGGATCTGAGTCAGAAATCTGAGGAAAAAAACTGAATCCATCCTTACATCTTCCTTTCAGAGTCAAAATCCTGAACCTCTTCAAGAAAAGGGGAATCCCTCTTTCTTTTTAACAGAAAATACTTTACAGGAAGGATCAACAGCCTGAATTAAACCCTAGGCCAGACTCAGTAAACTACTCCTATCCAAATAAATTTGCAGAGGTGTAGGTATGTGCTTGGATTTCTGTTTATCCTTCACAGGAAAAATGATGCTAACTATGTTACTAATGGCAGCATCTACTTCCCCAGGGATGGGCACAGCATTCTGACAACAGGGAAACCTTCCCTGGTCCCTATCCTTGCCCACTGAGGGGACCAAACAACTGCAAAGGGCAGTCCATAGTGGCTGTAGGTGCTACACCAGAGGGATCCAGAGTAAGAAAATGAGTGGTCTGAGTACAGCAAATGGCCACAGCATAGTTAGCCACCAGCGGCTTAGGCAATTAACAGCCTGCTGTGGTGACAAAGGTTGTTTGCTTAACTTTTTCATTTTGTGGTTAGAAGTATGACCGAACAGTAGTCTGATCCATGGTCAAGCAAAAAATGGTGCCTCTTTCCTGGGAGGACAAGCAGTAAATGCTAGTAAAACTACCAGTCCACAAAGGTTACTTTTTTTTTTTTTTTTTTTTTTTAACAGAAAAACACAGCAATAGTCACTTTAAAAGGGCTACCTACTGAAATGTCGGCACTCGAAATGTTGAATACTGAAACGCCAAAAAAACAAAGACCAAAAACCCAGAGAAAAAGAGTATCTCAAAAATCGCTCTTCTCCTTAAAATTTCTTTTGGGGATGGCAAGCCCCCCCCCCCACACACACACACACACACACTCAGAACTAATATATACCAACTAATTTGCCATACCACAGAGAAAAATGAATATTCCAAGAAATGGCATCTTAAACTTAGTATATGTAAAAGTCTGTTCTTTGGGCCATTCAATCTCTCCATTTCAGGACTCATTCTAGTGGGTCCAGACGTTTCAAATGGTTACCTGTAAAACACTACGCTAGTCCCAGAAAGGAAAAATACCAATTTCTCTTTCTCCATAGAAAATATGTTTAGAGTTCGTTAACTCTACTTTTAAACTGACAGAAAAAAATGAGTGCTTTGTTTAAAAGTAAGTTAAAGTCTTGAGACAGCCAATTAAAACACAACACTACTAGCTTTAAAATAAACTTTCCTGATGAGGAAAGCAATAAAATATCAATAAAATTAAAAAAATCAAAGTTCTTTTCCCCAAAGAGAACTTATCTACCCAGCAAAGAAAAGCACAATCCAACCTCAATCCTTGAAAGTCTCAAAGGGTCGTTCTCTTCTGATGTAATAAAGCTCTGGAGGGCTTCACATCCAAACTTGTCTTTTAGTCAGCTCAGCTTGAGCTGCTTGACAATTTGGAAGCAAGGAAGGTGCCCTAAAGTTTGGAAGCTGGCTGACCGGCGTTTATATCCTTGGCAGGATATAAATCCACATGGCTAGGACTACTGCAGCAGTGATCATTCAAACAGCTACTGTTATGGTAAATTCAACTTACACAACTGTACTTTTTGTTGCTAGTAGTTTATTCTAATATGTTTCCAACTAGAAGAACCACCAGATAAACATCTAGACATTCTGACCACTGTGGACCCAATACAGCTATACAGAAGTGGGATTAATTCAATGTTCAAGCCTACTTGCAAAAAAAGGGCAAAAATAAATGGATAAATGGGTAATCCCTTATTTAATCCAAGTTCTGCTGCAGATTTGATCCACATCCAGAAAGGGAACTGTGTGAAAGTACCATAGTGCCCAAATAATTTCTACTTGAAAGCTCTTTTTTATGACAAATGCCTTAATGTAACTGTACTACCTTGCTTCAAGGATAATAATATGAACAGTATGACCTCTAATATGTTTGTAGTGATCAACAGCATAATTTCAGCTCCCCTCGTGTGAAAACAGAAATTGAGAAAAGGAAGCCAGTGAAGTTGTCAGTATGGGAAGTCAGTTCTGGCTAGTAAGTGCACTACCTGGATGCCAGCACAGAATAAATTTAGACAACGTGAATGAAACTCTATCAGAAAAGGAGAAACAACTTGCAGGAAAGAATCCTGTAGCTGGACAGCAAAAAGCAATTCAGGATTCCGCTTTAGCATAAGAGATGACTTCCACTAATTTAGAAGAAATAATAAATCAAATGTACTCAGAAGTGATTAAAATAAATTAATCACTGCGGTGGTGGTGCTGTGGTAGCGTTGTTGCCTCACAGTAAGACGTTGTCCTGTTCGGTTCTCAGCTAGAGCGTCTTCTGTGTGGAGACATGCATGAATGGGTGTACCTTCGTTGAAGGTTGTGCATCAGGGCTGACAACTCGGCATGTAAAAATCTACTGCCAATCATTAGCGGACCAGAGTTCCGCTGTGGCGACCCCTAACGGGAAAAGCCGAAAGACTCAACAACAACTGAAGGAATACATCAACTCAAATAACAAAAGGCTGGAAAAATATAAGAAACTGTAATCAGATGAGCTGATACACTGCAAAAATCAGAGGGAGAAATAAAGAAAAAGGTTGACTGAGAATGAAGCTTCTCAAGAGGAAACGTTTAAAAAAATAGCATAGTTAGAAGACAACGTGCACAGAGAAAACCTGAGATTTTATGCTATACTACAGAAACTGGAAGGAACAAACTGCATTCATTTTAAGAAAGCAAAATAATCAACTGGACTGGTGTTCCATAGCAAGATTTGTTAATTGAAGGGATACTTCAAGTGTTGCTCCAAAGCTGGCCATGAGAGAGCAGCCCATACCTACATTAGCAAAAATGCAATTATACCACCAGGAAAAACTTAACCTTGACACAAATGTGGCAGAACGGAAAATGATTAAAAACTGGACACAGCAGAATGTGGAAAATGATTATTCGCTCTGCACCAGGCAAAAGAGAAGCAAATTTATCACAGCAATCAAGAATGTCGAAAGGCAGGTGTGATACTCAAGTTGCAATATCCAGCTGTCTTCAGAGTAGTTTTCCTAGCTGATCAAATAACATTTTTCATGCAGAATAGGCTAAGGAGGAAATATAAAAGTGCATCCAGCAATGTGAGCCAGCAAGCAGAAGGGAGCTCTGCTTCTCATTCTTCTGACAATAAAGACCAGTGAAACCCTCCCTCAATGTTCCAAAGGAAAATGCTTGAGAGACAGAACACCCCCCACACACACACACACCCACAGAAACTGACTAGAAGAATCAGTAGCAGCTTAGAATTTAACCAGATTCTTGTATTAGGAGCTAAAGATGATCAGGAAGATGACCTGCAACACAAAAATTAGTTAATAAATGTAACATTATAAAGTATTATATGTGTGAAAAAAAAGTCTTTGTGAAAAAAAAAGTTGTTGAGTCTTTGTTAATCCTGTGGGTGAACTATAGAGCAAATACCCCACATTAGGTCATAAATGTTTGAAGGGCACTAAAAGGAAAGAGTAACTACGTAAAATAATTTTTGTTCTTTTTAGTATCTGTGTAAATTATTTCATAATATAAACTCTGTTATACTGTAAATCAGTTTTGTATAATGTGGAGTCTGGGGTGTGCTAAATGTGGGGGGGGGGGTTCAGTGACTGTTGTATGTGTTAAGGATATTAAACTGAAGAAGTACCTTTTTTTAGTCATAAGAAATATAGGTTTTACAGTATAACAAAAAAATGGCTGGACAGAAGCTAATTTAAGTTAATGCAATGCAGAGATCTTGACTGGTGAGGTGTAAAAGTGTACTGATTATATGTATAATTAAGACGTTAAATTTCCCTTATATTACAAGGATGGATGTGTAGATTAATGCCCTTGCATTAAGCTATAAGCATATTTTTGTAATTCAATAGGCTTGAAAAAATAAGACAAAATTATGAATGCCATGAAAAATGCTAAGCTTCTTGCATCTGCAAATATATTAGCTTGTTTTCTTTTTTCCATACGTTCTCACTGAGAGACAAAGTCTGCAGCTGAAGGCCATTAACCCAAATAATTCTCGATATTCTGTTTTGAGTGAAATTTACAATTCCTTCATCCATCTGCAAAGTTCTTGGCTGATTTTTTTCTCATTGCTGACTTTTACATGGAGAACAGCTTTCTGCAGGTGCAAGCAATTAATCTTAAGCATTTTTTTTTTTTTTTTTTTTTGCTGAGGGAAATAGAAAATGTAAAGGTACAATGGCAAGCAGTTCATTAAAAAATAAAGTTTGAATTTATGGGAAAAGGATAAGAGAAAGCCTCCCCAGCATCATTAATAATTTAATGCATTTAATAAATCATGCATAACTTATTTTTATTTAAAGGTCACCAGTGCACTTTTTCTTAGGACTAAAAGTGAATGCTTTCTGAATGTATAAAAGCTGTTTTTCACATCTGGGAGAGGGCGAAAGAAACCAACAGCAATTGCTGTAAGTGGGAACACAAGCTGTAACATGCAATTTAGCATGTGGAACCTTAATTCTAGATTAAGCTACTCCTGTTGGTGTAGGTGTGGATTTGAGTCAACTGTTCCTATCTGGAGGGATACACTTCATTTGTTGAAAATGTACACAGCTTTGTGTGTTTGTTTCACATTTAAAGTAGATAGGGTGTTCTGAAAAAATGTATTTCATTTTATTTATTTATTTTTTACTTATTTATTGCATTTGTTGACATGAAAAGTCCACTGGGTCTGGAGGAGCCCATTTTCAGTGGAGGCACGCGGAGAAAAGCTCCACATTATTACATACAATTAACAAATTAAAACATTTTTTCTTTGAGGATTTTACTAAAGCAAAAAGTCCTGAAAAATGTGACATAGGTTCAACTGAAGATGACAAGAATCAACTGTATAAAAGGTCAGCTGGCCAAACACTAGTGTGCACATGTTAAGGGAAAAGTTAGAAATACATATTCAAAAAAAATGTCCTGTGTTATAAGTGTGAACAATAGCTATCCATAGTATAATGGAATGTAAATGGCCTTATGGGTAGAGACAAAAATGAATGAGTATTGAATTATATTAATAAATGCAGAGTGCAAGTAAAGCTGCGACAGACTTTTGTAAAGAAATGAGCATGTGAATTTGACAAAAAGGATTTCAGGAAGGTTATTCAGTAGAATACCAGGAACAAAGGAAAAGGGTAGTAATAATACTGACTGCTAGTGGGGCTCCAATAGTGATAGAACAGGGAAAAAAAATGACTAAACCTCTGGTATTGAGGGGGTACTGGCAAGAAAGGATTATTAAGCTGACATGAATTTATATTCCACCTAAAATTGCTATTATGGAGCTAAAGACATTGTTAAGAAAAATAATCAGCTTTCACAGCAGGGGACTTTGCTTACAGGTGGTGACTAGAACATGACTTGAAATAATGAGGATTTATCAGGAGGACCTAGAAGGGAAAATATAACAAAGGATGGTAGATTTTTGAAGAAGGAACTTGGACAGAATTTACGTATTATTCCTCAAGATGCAATAACTGGGCTTGACTGGATAGAAACTATATTTCACAGGAACATATGCATTTAATTGAAAACAAACACATATACAATAACTATTTCATATCATTTACAGAAAAAGATAAATATTAAAAGGCAGGGTAATGAAGTAAAATGAGACACTGGTGCTTCTTCACATACCTGTTAAAAAGAGATCATTTTAAGGAATGGGTAGTGGAAATTATTTGAGAGTTATTAGGGAAGACAGAAATTTCTTCAGACAAAATTGCTAATGAGTGGGGAAAATATGAAAATGGGGTTTAAACATACGGGACAAATAAAAGAGAAAGGCATACAGTTAAGAAATAACAGGAATTATTTAGAGGAGCTGACAAAGGTTAAAGTACTGCATAATAAGGGGAATCTCACAGAATAAGAACAGGAGCAACTGCAGAGTGCTAAAGATAAAATAAGGGAGTATTTGTATAATGTGTACAAGTTTATAAAGATTGCTGTTAAGCAACGATTTTTTGATAACTCCAGAGCAGAAAAACCTTTAGCACAATGGCTTAGGCAACAAAAAGTAGAAAGATTATCACCAATCTTAGGAAGCCTATGACAAGAAAAATAGCCAGAGATTCTACCACGGTGCAAGAGATGTTTCAGAAATTTTATGAAAATTTGTACAAAGCAGGGAAATGTGGTACCAAGAAAGAGTACAAATGGAAATGTTTACAGAACACTTAATATGACAAAATTACAGGAAGATTAGGCTCAACAAAGTACAGTTGTGTAAGTAAACTTATAACAGTAGATGTTCAAATGACCACTACTGCTGTAACCTTAAATATATGGGTGATATCCTGCCAAGCATATAACAGCTGGCCAGCTTCCGAAGCTTCAGGGCACCTGCCACACACCCAAACAGTAAGTCAGCTTGAGATGAGCTGACTAAAAAAACAGGTTTTGGGACCAAGCCCTTCAGAGTTATCCTGCTGTTGAAGACAGTGCTCATCTCTGGGCTTCTGAGGAGCGATGGTTAGCTTGTGGTGTTCCTTTGCTGCACAGACAGGATGCCTCTGGGGAAAAGCCTCCCACATAAAATATTTATTGTTTTTATGTACTTTCCTGCTCAGGAAAGTTATTTTTCAGCTATGAGTTAGTGTTTTAATGGACTGTCAGGTGACTTAAAAAAATTATGTATTTACCATAACATTCCATTTGTGTTGTCCATTTTCATTTTTCTTCAATTGTTGGGTTCAGATCCAGTCATCAGATCTAACTCAGCCCCTTTTTCCAGCTTGTGGAACACAAACTCTCTTGAGCTCCTCCCTTACCCATAATGCCCTAGTCGCCTAACATAGCTCAGATCTTGTTTGCTGCCCCCTTAAGCCTGTAAGCATTATGCAGTGATGAAATAACAGCATCTGGAACTCAAAGGAAAATTGGTGCCTCAGCATCTTTCAATCCTTCCAAAATTCAAATATGGAGGGAGGTTGGAGAGAGGGAAGTTGAGGAAGAATGAAAATGGACAACACAGATGGAACATTATGGTAAGTACATAACCTTTTTTTATCTGATGTTGTCAACTAACTATATCCCACAAGGACTCTAAGGAAGGATATTCCTGAGCACCACTGAGCCAAAGGCTGCTCTCCCCCTAGAGACCAGATCCAATCTGCAAAGTGCAATAAATGTATGAGGATTAGTCCAAGCTGCAGCTGCACAAAAAATAAGCTCTTGGTGGTTTTGGTAAAGACAAACCCAATTTTTCATAAACAAATGTAATACAATCACTTAACCATTTTGCTAAAGTCAACTTTAGAAACTGGTTTGCCTAATTTTGATTCCGAAAAATAAACAAATAACTCAAATTGTTTTCATTCTGTGTAGATAAAAACATAACTGTCTATTAACATCTAAAAGATGTAACATACACTCTCCTTTATTTTGGAAATTTGGAAAGAAAACTGAAAGACTGATAACCTGATTAATGTTGGATTCTGGCACCACCTTAGGAAGAAAGGAGAGGTTGGTTCATAAGGATGCCCTTATCCTTAAGAAAAATCAAATCAGGAGGTTTGGAAGACAGGGACTGTAGATCTGAAACTCTTCTAGCAGAGATAATGACCACTAAACAGACAGATTTTCAAGTCAAAAAATTTGGTTCGCACTTGGCTTATGGTTCAAATGGAGACTGTATCAGTGATTGTAAAACAATATTTAAATCCCACGGAGGATTGGTATTTTTTAATGGGGATCTAAGAAGAAAAGTTCCCATTAGAAAGGCTTTACAAAGTTTGGAAGAAGCTAAAGATGAATTATTTACTCCTATATGAAAACTGGAAATGACAGCTAATTGTACTTTAACAGCAAAAGAGCTAGCAACTTCATTGAAAATTGCATCTACAAATTCAAGAACTTTAGGAACCAGTGCTAAAAAAGGATTGGTGTATTTTTGCTGTGCCCAAAAATGCACCTTTTCCATTTACTTCTGTAATTCTTTTATTGGAAGCTTTGTGGAAGGATAAAAAATGTGGTGGACAAAGGAGGAGGAGGGCCTGGGCTGTCTAGCAATCAATGGAAGTGGAGAAACCATATGGTCAACTTTAGGCTTGGAACGTCCAGATGTGTCTTGTCTGTTGGGTGAGACAGAAGGTCTGGAATTGGATCCAGAATCTATGGTGGGTGAACTAGATGAGGCCAAACATAGGAAAACCAAATCTGACAAAGCCATTTTAGGCAAAGTCATGAGGACAAAATTACCAACGTGAAAAATTTTTCTAAACAAAATTTAAAGGTCATGCGGATAAATGCTAGGAGTCTTAATATGAAACTCCATCATTGCAAGCATTCCTCATCCTGGAAGATGCTGACATTTGTGCCGTCACTGAAACCTAGTCCAAAGCTGCGGAGAGCACCCCAGCCTTACCAGGTTACTCATCCTACAATACTTTCAGACCCTAAAAGGAGGGCTACAAAGCCAAAGGAGGTGGAGTTTCAATATTTATAAAAGACATACACACCTCCAGGCTGGTCAAACAGTATAATGCAAAGAAGACACTCCAGGTGCAGTTAACTGTTGATAAAACAACTACTCAAATCATAGCTAGCTACAGACTCCCAACCATGACTCATGATGTCCACTCCCCCTATCTGGACTTACCTGAATCCATTAAGGTTCAACCCTCTACCCTGATCCTGGATGACTAACTACCTAACCATAGATTGGAAGATATATTCTAGCCCAAGCACGAATGCCCTGAGATTCCTCGACTTCGTCTATGCCACTGCAATGGATCAGCTGGTCCACACCCCCATGAGAGATGAAAATATCCTGGACCTGGTACTAACCAACATGAGTAGCCAATGTAGCACCCCTACAATGTCATCCTCCTTGGTAAGATCTGACCATAAAGTGATCACTTTCAAAGTCGCTATCTCCCCTGACCCCCCCCCCCCCACCAGGTTCAAACAAAAAAACTTTTCCAAAGCTGACTACAAAATCCTGAGAGCAGGTATAAGTAGCTTCACAGTCACTGTCCCTTCAGTTGGAACTAGCACTAATGTCCAAGCCTACACCAAAAAACGATATGAGCACCTACATTGCTGCATGGACTCAGCAATACTTGACAGAACCAAATCATCTTCCTCAAGGAAGAGTAAACCTGTCTGGTGGACAGCAGCAATAAACAAACTCTATAATAAAAGGAAAAAAAATGTTGTCTAGGACAAAAGAGGAGTAGGTGCCAAGTTGGAAGCAATATCTCCACTGTCTGAACAAGCAAATAAGGTCACTGGTAAAATCCCCTAAGGCTAACTTTGAGTTAAAATTGACCACATCCACTAATGACAATCACAAGGCCTTCTTCACATATGTCCACAACCTCAAAGGTAACACCCAAGTAAGCTCTGAACTGGTGGTCAAGAACACCACATACACAAATGCCACAGATACAGCCAACCTGCTGGCAGACAGGTTCAGTGAAAACTTCACCCCCCCTGTTCCCCCCATCAGTAAACCAGGACATCCCAGCACCTGCCCCCTCCCCTCGTCACCAGAGAGCAGGTCATTTACATCCTCTCAAAGGCAAAAAATACAGCCTCCATGGGACATGACAGCATCCCTGGCTGCATCCTATATGAACTCAGGCAAGAGATCTCAGCACCATTAGGCACCATTTTCAACCAAAGCCTGAGCACCAGCTTTGTCCCAGCTGAATGGAGGACAGCCACTGTCATCCCTCTGCACAAAGGTGGAACGTCCACTGACCCAGGCAATTACAGGTCCATCAGCCTAACCAGCCTGATCTGCAAGGCCATGGAATGCATTTATCATGGACCTTATAAACAAGGACATGGGCAACCTCCAAACACTTAAAACCACACAGTTTGGCTTTGTCAAAGGGAGAGCTTGCCTTTTAAACTTGGTCGACTTCTACAAAACAGTCATCAAAGCCATGGACGATGGGAAGACAGTGCATACCGCCTACCATAACCTAGCCAAAGCCTTTGACATTATTCCCCACTCAAGCATAACAGATAAACTCTACCAGCTAGGCATCAACCTGTATGTCACCAGCTGGGTAGCCAACTGGCTCACTGATAACACCCACTCAGTCAAAATAGGGGAAGCCACCTCTAGTAGTAGACCCGTAACAAGCAGCGTTCTTGGGGCCTCTACCTTTAAGGATGTACTTTTCTGAGGTGAAAGCCAAAACAGTTGGCTGTGGCTGACCAAGTTTGCAGATAACACCAAATTGGGTGCTGTCTTAAATTCCCCTAATGATGTCCTCTAAGAGGGCCTTACCCAAACTAATGACTCGTGCCAGAAGCATGGCCCACCTCTTAAGTAAGGATATTTTATCCAAGAACAAGGCGGTCATAACATCCCTGTACTCCTCCCTCCCTTGTCATACTCATTATTGAGTACACTGCCCCCTTCAGCGTATACCTTGCCAAGCACATGCAGCAGCTGGAGAGACCACAGAGGTTCCTGACCAGGAAATTCCAGGATCTCAAACATCTATCCTATACAAATAGGTTAAAAGCCCTGTCCCTCTACTCAGTCTTGTACAGACTGCTCAGAGGTGACCTGTGTCTGGCATACAAGGCCATCTCAAACCCAGCCTTGACAGAGTTGCTGCATATCTGTAAGTTAAGCTCCACTCACGCAACCCACATGCAAGGCCTCAACCTGGACTGTGACATTAATAGAACTTGTTGGCAGGATAGATTTGTGTCCCAAAGACTCCTCCATCTGTGGAATAGACTGTCTCTTCATGTCAAGCAGGGTACCTCACTATCCCTCTTTAAGAGGAACCTGGACAACTGGATGGGAAACAGAAAATATACCCCTGGGATCCCACCCGTGTCCCTGCTGGACAGGGGAAACAGGTGCTGACTTTGTGGGAACAGGGGCAAAATTCTTGGCTAGGCTTATAAGGGCCTCCGGGCCAATAGCTTAGTATCGTCCTACGAACCTATGAATAAGGGACAATGAGGATAACTGCGCTCTTCAATCGAGATGCCTTCCGAAAAAATGTAGGGATTAACAGTAATGGTGGACAGATGTAAAGGAAAGCAGGGGGTCAACAGTAAAGTTGAGCATCCCTTGGTGACTCTCTCGGTGGCACTTCTTGCTGAGGGGAGATGCAAAGAGATCACAGCATGGTTAGCCCCATCGGTGGAAAATCCTTTTTGCATCCATTAAATTGAGAGGATCACTCAAGAGGCATTAGAATGGACCTGCTTAACTTGTCTGCAATCATGCTGGATTTCCCCAGAATGTGTGTTATCAGAAACCAAGTGGAAGAGATTGGCCATTGCCACGCTCTCATAGCGTCTCGACACAGGGGATAAGATTTGGTTCCCCCTTGTTTGTTGATGTACCAGACCAATGAAAGATTGTGCATTTGAATAGCAATAGTACATGTGGGGAATGTGTCTTGGAAGGCCTGCAATGCTAGCAGGATAGCTCCCATTTCCAGAACATTGATACATGGTATTGGCCTCTTCGGGGGGGGGGGGGGGGCATGTGCCTTGGACTGTCTTTCCCAATAAATGCCCCACCCCAATATGGGATGCGTCAGTGGTCACTATTGCCTTGGGATGAGGGAGAACAAAAGGAAGACTTTCTATTACCAGATCAGAATATATTCACCATAGACGGTCATTCTTGCAAGCCTGTGTTATCTTGATCTGGCTGGATAAAGGTCGGTGAAGAATGGGCACTGATTCTCTAAAATCCACTGAAGGATTCTCATGTGGTACCTTGCAAATGGTACCAAAACTACTGCAGCATACACTGATCCAATGCTTGAAGGATCAGTCAAGCTGAAAGAGAAGAACTTTGAGTGATCTTTTTGACCTGGCATCGAATGGTTGTTTGTATGACTACATGATCAGCCATGCTGCCAGGTTCAGAGTCTGTAGTTGATTGCGCAGGATCTGATTATTTTGTTGGGACAGTAGTTGTGGCCTTTGAGGCAAGGTCCAAGCTGGGTATTGAGACAAGTTCCTTAGGATTGGGTACCAGTATTGGTGGGGCCAGTCCGGGGCAATAAGTATCATCTTTGGTTTCTCTTGTCTGACTTTTAGGAGGACCTTGGGGAGAAGAGGCAGAGGATGAAAGGCGTAAACTCATAGGTTTTTCCAACTGAAGGATAGGGCGTCCACTTTCCAAGCCTGTCTGTGATAAGTCCTTGTGCAGAATCTTTTCAACTGATAATTTTGAGGAGAGGCAAATAGATCTATGTCTGGGCTCCCCCATTTCTCTGTTATCATGCTGAAGACTTGTGGATTTAGTTTCCACTTGTGAGGGTCCATAAGGTTTCTGCTTAAATCGTCTGCCAGAGTGTTTGGTTTTCCTGGCAGGAACTGAGCTTGAAGATGTATTTGGTAGGTCAAAGCTGTGTTCCACAGTGTCATGGCTAATCTGCAGAGGGGGGTATGAGTGTGTGCCCCCTTGCTGGTTTATATACCACATGACTGTGGTGTTGTCCGTCTTTATCAGTAGTCGTCCTGGATGAAGTAAGTCCTTGAAGGCTGTTAGGGCATTTTGAACAGCTAACATCTCCTTCTGGTTGATATGCAGATGCATTTGTTTTGGTGACGATATGCCCTGAATGCATCTTCCTGCCATGTGGGCCCCCCAGGCATAATCTGATGCGTCTGCTGTCATGGTTTGGCTGGTAGGGGGTAGAGTGAATGGCCGTCCCATGTTTTGGTGGCATGCCTTTGCCCCCCATAGAAACTCCTGTTGCAGGCAGGGAATGAGTGGAATAATTGTTTCCAGACTGTAAGAATGGTGACTCCATAAACTTTTTAGGTACCACTGAAGTTTCCTCATATGCAGTCTTGCATATGGAATCAGTAGTATGCAGGATGCCATGAAGCCCACAGCCTGCAGAATTTGTCTTGCAGAAGACTGGGTTTTTGTTGCCATCAGTTTGACGTAAGTAGTCAGTTGCCTTTGCTTGTCTGGCGTGAGGTAAGCCATCTGGGCAATTGTATTCAAGCTTGCACCCAGGAATGTTATCTTTTGAGAGGGTACCAGTTGTGATTTCTTTTCGTTTATTGTGTACCCTAGGCATGTTAGAAGCCTTTTCACAAACGCCAGGTGTCGAAGAAAAGTGCCCTTGTTCTCTGCTTGAATGAGACAGTCTTCCAAGTAAGGATATATTTGTATACTTCTTTGTCTGCAAAATGCAATTACTGGTGCCAGGCACTTTGTAAAGACCCCGGGCACTGTAGATTGGCCAAAGGGCAGTGCAGAGAATTGGTAATGCATTAAGCCAGCCTTGAATCTGAAGTATCTTCTGTACGATTGTCTTATTGGGACATGCAGGTATGCCTCTTTTACGTCTAAAGTCACCAGCCAAGCATTCTTGCCCAGCATGGGCAAAAGCTGCTGCAAAGTCAGCATTTTGAATTTTGGAATGTCCAGGTATGTGTTCAAAATTGATAAATCCAGTATTGGCCGCCAGGCCTTGTCCTTTCTGGGTACCAAGAACAGTCTTGAGTAAAAACCTTGTCCTTTTTCCTGTTCTGGTACTGGTTGAATGGCCCCCATATCCATGAGGGACGTAACCTGTTTCTGTGCCTCTGCCCATTGATGATTTTTGGGCAGATCTGGCCAACTGTTTGCCATTAGCAGAGTGTGGAAATGAAATCTGTATCCTTCTGATACTATGTTTAGTACCCACTTGTTCATAGGTTCATACTAGGCTATCTGCCCTAGGGCATTTATAAGCCTAGCCAGAGTGTGTGTGGCTTTCACCACCCCTTAGGATGAGAATACTATACCCATTAGTTTGCTGTGCCTCTGTCCAGCAGTGATACAGAGATGATTCCCGGGGTAAACCTACGATCTCCCATCCACTCGTCAAGATAACTCTTGAACAGAGTCAGTGAGGGGCTCTGCCTCACATGGACGACTGGGATTCTGTTCCATAGTGTAGGGAGTCTCTGGGTGATGAATCTGTCCCTCCAGCACGTCCTATTTATATCCGTGTTGAGGTTTAAGTCTCTTGCTCTCGTGGCTCTGGTGGATTTGGATTTTTTGAGGTGGAGCATGCCCATTAATTCCGGGTTGGACATGGCCTTGTATGTCAGGCACAGATCACCTCTGAGCAGACGGTATGCGACTGAATAGAGCTGGAGTTTCTTCAGTCGGGCATCGTATGACATATGTTTGAGCCCCTTTATCCTTTTGGTGAGGAACTTTTGGGGTCTTTCCAACTGCTGCAGGTGTCGGGTAAGGTATATTCGAATGGGGCGTTGTACTCAATCATTGGTCTGATAAGTGAAGAGTACAGGGGTACAATGACCTCTCCTGATCTGGATGTGAATCCCTTCATGATCAGGTGGGCAATGTAGAAGGTCTTCCTAACCACTTTGGCAATGTGAGTGTCAAAGAGAGGTTACTGTCAACTTGGGTCCCCAGGTCCCTGATAACTTCTTCCGTGTTTAATGGATTACCACCTATGTGGTAATTAGGGGTTACCTTGTTTTTCCCAAAGGGTATGACTATACATTTTTTGGCATTTAGCTTAAGGCCATGGCTCTGGCACCAGTTATCCATTTCTATGAGACCTTTCTGGAGGATGTCTGTGTCTGATGGAGTGTCAATTATGGTGCCCAGTTTGCAGTCATCTGCAAATTTTGTCAGCCACAATCCCCCTATGTTTGCCTGCACTTCAGAAAAATAAATGCCGAACAAGAGGGGTCCAGGACTGAGCCCTGTGGGACACCGCTCGTGATCGGCTTAGAGTCTGACATGGCACCAGCAACTCCAACCCTGTGTGTTCTGTCCTTGAGCCAGTTTGCAACCCATCTTGTGACATATGGGTTTACATCTAAGCTGGTGAGCTTTTCTATGATGCCTGAGTGGGGTATTGTGTCGAATGCTTTTGCTAGGTCAAGGTAGGCTGTGTGAACTGCCTTACCCTCATCAATGGCCTTAGTGACTGTTTCGAAAAAGTCGACCAAGTTCAAGAGGCAGGATCTGCCCTTGACAAAGCCAAATTGGGTAGGATCCAGTGTCTGTAGGTCCCCAATGTCTTTATTTATGAGTTCCATTATGATCCTCTCCATAGCTTTGCAGACAAGGCTCGTCAAGCTTATGGGGCGGTAATTTCAGGGTCCGTAGAAGCACTGCCTTTGTGAAGTGGGACCACAGTTGGCGTCGCCATTCTTTGGAGTGCGTATCCTGTAGTAAGGCTAAGATTAAACAGCAGCCTTATGTGTGGGTTTAGTTCCTCATTGAGTTCGTGTAGCACACAGCCGGGGACACCGTCCGGTCCCATTGATGCTGTGTTTTTGCTTTAGAGAGCAGCTCTCACCTGGGCATCTGAGATGTTTGGGAGGCTAGACTCTGGTGGGATAGATATTTCTCCTTTTGGGGAGGGAGGGAGAAATTTGCACTGAACCTGTCTGCCAGTATGTTGGCAATGTCTGTGGGTTCAGTGATTTTTTATCATTTTGGACTAATTCTGAGCATATCTGGGAGTTTCCACCCAGGTTTCTAACATAGCTAAAGAAGGCTTTATGATTGTCTTTTGTGTCATTAGCGATTTTTCTCTCAAAGTTGGCCTTGGATGATTTTATGAGTGATCGTAGTTTTTGCTAGCATTGATCAGAGATGCCTTCCCATTTAGGGATTTTGCTCTGTCATGTAGTAGCTTTCTCCTCTTGTTGTAGAGTTTGTTTATGGCTGGAGTCCACCAGACCGGGCGCCTGCCTTTGGTGGAAAAGGTCTTGATTTTATTAGGGATTGCTTGATCCATACATTCCTGGAGGTGCTCGTAGAAGGCATTTGTAAGGGTTTCAGCAGCGTGGGTTGTGGTTTCCACTGGCTCGGCGGCCTTGAAGGATACCACTCCAGTCTTAAGAAGTGTGAAGTTTGCTTTTGAGAAGTTCTTCACTGTGTTCTTTTTTGCTGGGGGTGGGGGCGGGATGTGGATCTCCAGTGAGATTAATTTATGGTCTGATCTCACCAATGAGGGATATACTTCGGGTGTGGAGCATTTTGTCCCCATGTTTGTGATGATCAGGTCTAGTATATTTTCTCCTCTTGTGGGAATGGTGACTAGTTGTTCCATAGCATTTGAGTTTATGAACTCAAGGAACCTTTGGGCTAGGGTGTTGGGGCTTGAGTAATGTTCCCAGTCTATGTTTGGGTAGTTGAAGTCACCCAATATGATGGTGTTTGGAGAGACATTTATACTCTCCAGTGTCTTCAGGAAGGCTGTGTGGGTTTCCTGAGTTTGAGAAGGTGGTCTGTAGCATGTTACAAACTGTAGGGCAGTTTTACCTATGGTTAATTGCACCTGGATGGTCTCCGATGCTTTGTGCGTTGCCACTAACCTGGAGGTGTGGGTATCTTTTATGGATATGGATACTCCCCCTCCTTTTGTAGTTCGGTCCGGATTTTGGGGCGGAGCATGATATGAGGTATAACCTGATAGTGCTGGGGTGCTCTCAGGAGCCTTGAACCAGGTTTCAGTCACAGCACAAACATCGATGTTCTCCATACTGAGGAGGGCTTGAGGTGTGCATCTTGAGGTTTAGACTTCTGGCATTGAGCAGTATTACCCTTAGTTTTTCTCCATTTTTGTTTTCTAGGGCGGTAGGTTTATCATTTGAGCCTTGCCTAAAAAAGGCACTATGGGGGTGGCAAGAGCCTTTGCCAATATCCGGAAGCCCAGGGGTGACAGGTGCAAGCCGTGACTTGCGAAGCAGCGTGGCTTGTCAAGCATGTCATCCCAGGCAGACAGACATTGGATCCCCTTAGAATGACACCAGTAATTAAGCCAATTATTAAAGCTGATCATTTTGTCTCTGTATTGTGGCATCATTCTTGGTGAGGGTAGGATACTGCTCAGGGTCAGGGTCATACCGGCCTGGGCTACATAATCTGAGAGCTCCTCTATGTCTCTTTTCATGTAGTCCAGGGAGGTAGGTCTCAGGTCGTTCACACCGGCATGGACAATGACTGAGTCATACTTGTACTTGCTGTGGAGTGACCTGAGTGCTTGTGTTATGTGGCGGATTCTAGCGCCTGACAGGCAGCTAACTGTGATCTTTTCCTTGTTCAGTCTGGTGAGTGGGACGTCAGTGTGTCTGACTATGGAGTCACCTATAACAAATGTGTCTGGCATTGTGTTTGGCCTTAAGGGCTGTGACTGTTTAGCACACTGACTTTGAGAACTATGTGTTGCATGTCTTGTGTCTTGAGGTGGCAGTTGCTTGGGTGTCTGCTTTGGAGGCCTCTGTAGTTTTGGTAGATTTTTGATCAGTGCCTCCGAGTATGTCTTTGTGTGTTTATGTGTTTGTTTTGCAGTTGTGATAGTTCTATGTGAAACGGGGTTTGTGGTGTGCGTGGTTTCCTTCTTCTCCTGTCTGGTCTTGCCAGTCCTGAGTTGAGAGAGCTCAGCCTTCAGTTTGGCTATATAGTTGCATCTCTCACATGTATTTGTGTTTTGTCCTGGGTTATTAACTGCCAATTTTGAGCAAAAAGTGCTAATTTTCCCCCTATGGGTGCTGCCAAAAGATAAGTGCTTGGTGAAGGCAGAGGGAAGTCATTGGGATTACTTTCTGTAGATTTGCGCTTTATCTACTCCAGATTTGGAGGTGGAAGCGCACCATTGCTTTGACCTGTATGAATCTTGTGCCTGGGATCTGGAACACTTTGGGCATCTGGATTTGCCCCTTTGAGCTCTGTCTGACACAGGAAAGGACCAATTTTTGGTAGGCCAGTGTCTACTGAATCTTGGTGGCTGCACTTGTAAGAAGTCTTTAACAGTTTGCATAGACTTAGCTTTGTCTTCCATTTTCTTTAAAACCTCTTCTGCCTTAATACCAAACAGAGAATCATGCTGTAAAGGTGCATCTAGCAATTTAGCTTTAACATGATCAGGTAAATTTTGTTCCTTTAACCAGGCATGCCTCCTAATCACAGATCCAGTAACTGCGGCCCTGCAGGAGGCCTCTAAGGAATCAAAACCACACTGCAAAGTATGCTTTCCAACTTGTTCAGCTGCATGCAATAATTCCTGCAATTCTTTATTTTCTGCACATTCTGAAATCAACATCATTTTCTGTTTCACCAATCCCATAACATGTTGTTGGTACTTAAGCATATGAAATTGACAGTTTAAGGCCCCGACTGCCAAGGTTGCAGATGTATAAACCTTTTTTCCCCATCTGTCCAGTGCCCTTGAATCTCTATCAGAGGGGGTGGTATTTTTTGCTGTTGAGGTCTTAACTCCCTTTGGACCCTGTGAAATAGTTTCAGGATCAGCAGTAGGGTTTCTAAATAAAAATTTATGTGAGTCAGGGACCCTGTAATATCTGTCAGGCTTGCTGGGAGCTGGAGGGTAAGGAGTCAGGGGACAAGCTTGACTCCGAAAATACATCATCCACAATGTCTAAAATAGTGGGAATGGCTAAAAGCCTGTGCTGAGGGAGAAGGAAATCCCTGAGCCTCTTTTTTGATTCTGAGAAGTCATGACTCTCCCAGTGAAAATGCTCCCTCAAAGTATGCAAGGTTTCTCCAAATGAATAATCCTCAGGAGGAGATGCAGATGGAATAGACTCCTCAGCATCAGAATCCTCATAGGGAGGTACAGATAATTCCTGATCAGAAGAGGAATCAGAAGAAATAGAAACCTGATCTGAAGATTCATAATCAGTGTCTTGCCTAGGCCTCTTATCAGGAGGGGGATGGGTACCCTTGATCAACGTAATAAGGTCTTCAGCCATTCTGATCATCTGTTTTTTAGGCATACAGGCCTGTGAACGTGGCTCATGCATGGGTTTTTTTAGTTTTAGAAGTTGCTTTTGTCTTTGGTTTTGCAGCTGTCGTTGGTTTGATATACAAATGTTGAGGTCTGAATACACCCTCAGAAGCCGGTGCCTGCTTAGCGGCTCCGGACCCATCCGAGGGAGATACATCCGTTGGTCGAATACCTTGTGTATCTTGTGGCATGCCGGACTCCACATGGGTGTCAGTGGAGGCCTGTGCCTCGAAGGTAGCGGGTATCAGTGGCTGCGAAAGCACCTCACTGAGTACCGGCGAGTGGCTTAGGAGAAGCTTCGTCGGTTTTGGATCTTTGGACTGCCTTTCTCTGTCCTTTTCTTTGCGTCTTTTATGTACTCCGGTAGTCGGATTGCTATCCGACGACATTTCTGGGTAGTTAAATCTGTTTCCAAAATACTTCGATGGAATAATATACCAATGCTTAATAGTGCGTTGGTTAAATCTAGCACAAAACCGACAGCCAGGCACATTGTGATCAGGGCCTAGGCAAGGAATACAGTATAAATGGAAATCCTTATGCGGTATTTGCTTCCCACAAGTAATACAATTATAAACGTTTTCTGACATCGGTAAAAAGCAAGAAAAAAGTTTCCCCAACGGGGTACTTAGCTTTAGTGAAGACTTCGGTTCTGAAACTCAAACTCGAATATTTCAGTAGTCGGCCGACCGGCACTTGTGAAATGCTTCTGCTTCGGGCACCACGCAGTAAAAAAGACTAAAGAAAATGGCATCGGCTGCATGTTTTATACCCCTGATGACCTGATGTCATGGAAGAGGAGACAGCAACCAACAAATGACCCAAGACTTTGGAATTCAGGCCGACTGAGGGCAACCTGCCAGCAGATTACCCAAATGTAATGACTGCAACAGTGAAACACAAAGAACATCCATCTCCACATGAACCTTGGAAGAGACCCTGGGACTTTCTGAACCACATTTTTCGCCCACTTCATTGGTTCCTAGAAAAGGTCATTTGAAGGGTCGAAAAACATACACCACAACAGACAGGGTTTTACTTTTCTGCTCACACCTGGAGGCCAAATAAAGAAATTCTGTAAAAGGGAGCATTGACGAAGGAAGACTTGAAGGGTGCGACAAAAATCACACAAGTGCATCCAAGCATGTCTCTTAATGGAAATGCCTGAAGCCGCCACCCAAGAAGTACCTTCAGCTGTGTGGGAGATAAGTCTCATGGAGGAGGTTTAAATTAATTGTAGCATAGCCAACTGTGAGCTAATGTTGTTCTCTGCCTCGGAAGAAATGGTGCCAGTGAGGGATTTGGTAAGTTCTTTAATCAAATCCCTCTGGAGTCTTTTGAAATGTTATAAATAATTCAGCGACCAAAGGGCAAAGGTCACTGAAGCATAGACACGCTTCCCAAACCTGTGCAGCACCCCAGACTCCCTGTTAGGGGGTGGACAGAGGAAATCTGTTCTGCTAGTTCCTTCTTCGTGACTCCTGCTAAGACCATGGCATCAACTGGTACTCTCTTGCTCCAGGACTCTCTGTCCTTTGATGGTGCCAGGATCCTATCTGGTGTTTTGGGGATCGGCTCAATGGTGTCAGGTTCCTTCTACATCCGTCAAGAGATCAAATCAATGAGCTTGTTGGTGGGTGTAATCTCCCAGAAGGTAGACAGGCCACTTCTAAGCCTCCAGGAATACAGACTCCTCTTGGGAAGGGATGTCGGTAGAACAACTACCTCTTTGTTTTAGATAAATAAAACAAAATCCACGTCAGCAGAACCAGCGGCAAAAAATCCAATGTTAAGTGTTTTATTAACATCCACTTTTCGTTCAAAAAACGGAACTTCTTCAGACAAACATCAAAAGGTAGCAAATGTAAAAAAAACTCCTTAAATACACAATTAATAACACATGATACATTTGAATGGACCAACCAACTGGTTAAAACTCACTGACATCAATGTGTGGGAAAAAGCTAATCTCAAAACTTCTTAAAGTGCTACTGCGTACAAAAGTCGAATCTATGAAAAATGTGTTTTAAAAACAAAACAAAATGGAAATATATATAAACATAAAATGTTTAAAATGTTTGAAACCAAAAAACATAATATATAAAACCTTTTTGATGACAAAAGGTAAAAAGTAAAAAAATAATAAATGAAAAGTAATAATAATAAAATTACCTCTGCATACTTCTAAGTTTCAAAATGCAAGCTAAACTTACTCTGTCATTGAGACCTGGAAGTCTATATGAACAGAGTTTCATCTGCCAAATCACTTCTAGGCGCTCTAATAATAGTTGGAAAGGACCCCCCCTGATGTCAAAGGAAACCTGTCCTAACACCCTAAAAGTAAAACTGTGCTGAGGGTGGTCATTATATGTTTCGCCAAAGCATTTTCACACTTGTTTTTCCTAATACAGTATAAATGCTCATAGATTCTTTCATTAAAACCTCTGTCAGTCTTGCCCACATAAAACGCTGGGCAAGGCTGGCAGCAAGCCAAATAAACAACCGATCGAGATTTACAGTTGAATCTACCAACAGTGGAGAAAGAAGACCGAGCAATTTTAAACCTCAAACCAGTGGCAATATGCCTACACATGTTACAACTCTCACATTTGAAAGTGCCCTCTAACACGAGTGTCCTTTTTTGTTTCTAATATCCGTTTGAGGTTGTCACCTCTCCTATATATAAACCTAGGCAAATAATACTGTATTAGGAAAAACAAGTGTGAAAATGCTTTGGCGAAACATGTTGGTCCATTCAAATGTATCATGTGTTGTTAATTGTGTATTTAAGGAGTTTTTTTATATTTGCTACCTTTTGATGTCTGTCTGAAGAAGTTCAGTTTTTTTTGAACGAAAAGTGGATGTTAATAAAACACTTAACATTGGATTTTTTGCTGCTGGTTCTGCTGACGTGGATTTTGTTTTATTTATTTCAGTTTGTTTTAATTTTTCTGTTGCTTCTTTGTTTTAGGTGCCTTTTTTCCGGAAGAGATTCAAGATTCTGAATCTGGACAGTAAGATGACTGGAGGTGTACTGGGTTTTATCCTCAGATTTCTGATTCAGACTCAGAGAGTGGCTCAGTTTTTGATTCTCCCTGTGGGGTTTCTCTTTCTCTGAGACTATTTTCTAAATGTGGCAGTGTTTTCAGTGGGAGAACACAGTAATTTCTCAGCCCCTCAGAAAATACTATGAGCTGTTGCAGAAGAAATTTCCAGAACCTTCACCTATTCCTCAAGTTATGCCAGCTTTGGAGGATGTGTGTGTCACTGCTTGCAATTCTCCTGATAGCCTCCTGTCCCTAAAAAGGCAGATAGATTGTATAAAGTCCCTCAGCCTTTTAAGTTTTTATACACTCATCCCAAACCTGACCCAGTAGCTATACCTTTAGTTAATCTTACCAATGCTAAATATTTAGTTAATTCCAATCCTACTCTTTCTGAAAAAAGTGTATGCTTCCGCAACTTGGATTTTCAAAAGTTTGAACTGTCAGGCTCTTATATTAAAGTTTACTCTAAGTGTGAAAGTATGATGAAAGGTTTGGCAGCAGTTTCATCTTTGTGGAAAATCTGCTTTAAATCATTTAGTTTCTTCCATCTTACAAGTTACTACTCACTGTTTACAGTGTGTGTATGACTCAGTTGATACTTTCTCTAGGGCTATAGCCACTGGTACTGTTTTGTGGTCTTTCTGGCTGCGTTCTCAGAACCTCCCAAATGATATGAAAAATGAGATTTTAAAATTCTACTTTGGAAAGAGATTTAGTTTTTGGTTCCTCTGCTCCAGAGATATCAAAAAGTCTGATGAAAATGGTAATTTGATGCAGGGAATCTGAGATTTTTCAGCCATTCTTTTGTGAATTTTCTAAGGGATTGTCTAACTCTTCATCCAAGTTCAGGAAAAAACAAACAAAATAAATACTCTCACCAAAATGCAAGTAAACAGATGTTTAATAAGAAATTGGATGGGGTGAGGGTTCCAACTGGAATCATCCAAAACCAAGGACAGTCCAACAAGTCCAAATAACTATGTACCTTGTTCACCCCCACCCTGGCAGTCCCGTTTCCCTTCCAGAAAGTCCAAATTTCCACTTTTCTCTTTGACAACATACAGTTTCAGACAAATGAGTTCTGAAGATCATTCAAAAAAGTTACAGATAACAGTGGAAAGAAATCCCCCTTATCCCCTTTCAAGGAGGTAATTCTTCACCAATCAGGCCAGACTCCTCTATTTCCCTCTGTTCTTCGATACATGTTGCTTCAGGGACTGATAGAACCAGTTCCTCCTTTCCAGGCTGGGAAAGGTTTTTATTCTTGGATGTTTTTATTGCTAAAGAAAGAAAATGCTTGTTGACCAGTTCTAGATCTTTCTTCCCTATACCTGTTTATGATGGTGTCCAAGTTCAAAATGCTGTCACTTCACAAGCAGCTGGTGACAACATAACCAGTACCCATTCAGGGCTAGTGTTTCTCTGGTTTTACAATATTTCTGAGAGTTACTGTACTATAGCCCTTCTTACACCTTCATCAAGGTTCATTTATCGATCATTTCAGCACATCTACCCATGGATCCTCCTGTTTCTCTGATAAACATCTAATAGTTAACATAGGAGGCAATAAGATAAAACAGTAATGTATAATATATAATTGGTGTGCAGGGAAGTCTCCAGGAACAGATGATATTTCTGTGGAAGTTTGGAAGCCAGGGTGAAAAAAGTGATAAAGATTTTGAAAATTTTGTTTAACAGTAATTTAAAAGGAGGGGAAGCACAGCATCGTGAAAGAAAGCTGTGGTGGCTCTTACACTCAAAGAGGGTAAAGACCAATCAGGCCATCTTCATACAGACTCATTTAAATTTTAAACCATGATTCTAAAAGCGTTTCTGTCTAGATTAACTAAAAGAATGGTAAAGGTGTTGCCAAAATTAACACACATCAATGTGGTTTTGTGAAAGGAAGGCAAACATTTGACAACATTTATAAAACAATGATGATCCAAAAGGAAGCAGAATGTAAGAAAATGCCTCTATTTCTTGTGGGTCTTGAAGCAAAGAAAGCATTTGACGAGTAAGCTGGGATTTTACAATCAGGGCAATTAAAGCATTTGCATTCCCTAATACAATAATAGGGTTAATTAGGAGGCTACATGAAGGACTGGAGGCAAAAATTAAATTGGGAAGATTCTTCTCTGAAAACGGAGGAACTAATTAGGGGTGTCCTCTTTTCCCTTTGTTATTTGCTTTATATTTAGATCCACTGGTAAAAAATAAAGGAGTCAGGGGTGTCCTCTTTTCCCTTTGTTATTGGCTTTACAATCAGAGCCATCGGCAAAAAAAAAATGGTGGGGGGGCTCAGAAATTCAAGGATATAATCAGTATGGTAATCAAAAAAGGTTGCTTTATTTGATGATGAAATTGTTTTGTACTTGATAAATTCATAAAAGGACATCTCAGTGATGTGGAATATTTTGAGACAGTTTTACATCCTTTCAAGGTATAAAATTATTGAAGTTAAAATACAGACATAGCCATAAATGATGTACCCACCCTTGACTTGGTTCAACAACACCCACATTTATGGGGACATAAGTGAAGTAATTAGGAGCATTTATTAAAAAGGTTTCTGTTAAGGCTGCCAGGGGTATGTGGGAAGAGACTAAACAAAAAAAATAATACAAAAACTGAAACTGGAAGCTTTTGTTTATGGATATGGATAGCAAGATACCAGTAGTGAAAATGTTTTTAGTCCCATAGTTTTATATGCAGATTAGGAATATTTCTATCAAATACAGGAAATGTTGTGACAAACAGCTGAAGGAATTTATCTGGAAAGGTAACACGGCAAGAGTTAAGTGGAATAAGCTGATCCTCCCAAAAGAACAAGGTGGTTTACGACTGCCTGGTTTGAAGGAATATTTTAGATCTACATAGTTAAGGCCCAAATATGTGACACAAGCAGAACATTATAATTCAAAAAGCAAAGGGATGATGACAAAGTGGGGGGATGGGACAAGAAATAAACAGAATGGGATTTGGATGCAGCTCCTAAAGGAGAATAACCACCATACAGAATATTATATTCATAAAGTGGAAGGAAGTGTTCAGTATTCTAAGAACTAAGCCAACACGTATATGCAGAAAGAAAATTTTTCCAACAGGGATGGCTGCAAGTAGGGATACAGAAAACAAGCAATAGGGGTCTAGAGTTTACTGGAGAAAACTGAATCAAGGTGTTGACAGCAAATGTAGAATGGCTATAGAATGGGATGAGGCCAAGAAGTAGTTTAGACTGCAGGTTACAGACTCTTCCTTTGTCAGGGATGAACATTAGAGTATAGGCAAAGAAAAGGGAACAGGGGAATCTTAAATGAAAGATCTGCTCTGGTAGAGTTTTACACAAATCTAGAACAAAAGATGCCATTAAAAGGGGGATAATTAATAGGGCATATGAAATATTGCTCAATACTTGTAAGAATCAATAATGATAAAGAGAAATTTAGAAGATAGTGGCAAGAGAGAGGCAGGAAAAACAACTTACAAGGGAACAATGGAAGGACATACATGTATCTCACAAGCATGCTGCAAAGTCCAGAAAATTTTGTATTTTGCTTGAAAGTGTTTGCATTGGTATTTTATACCCCAAGTAAACTTCAAAGATTTTTTCTTGTGTAGACAGAAAATGTTGGAGGTGCAATGAGGAAGAAATAGGTTACTAAGAACATGTTCTTTGGGACTGTAATGATTTGGCAGACTTAAAAATTCTGCACAGAGTAATCTGTCAGAAATATTGGAGGAGTAAATGTCTATAACTAAGGAAATGATTATTTAGAGACGGGACATAGGCACTGAAATGCCTAGAAATAGTAAGGCCTTAATCATTTTAATTTTGTTGGCTACCAAAATAGCAATTAATAGAAAATGGAAATTAAAATCTAAACCAAGTGCATTTGAAATGTTGACTGTTGTAAAAGAGATAAAAGAACTCAAAGAAAGATCTTGAGAAAAGGTAAGGAGCAAATTACATAGAAATAAAGACACTTTGTGGGAACAATATATGCAGAATAATGTTCAGGAGGAGCAGGAGTGAGGTTTAAGAGGCAGCAGAAATTGAATGATGTATGTAATGATGGTCTGAAATACAGTTGTTATAAAGAAAGAAAATGTAATACACAAGGAATGTATAATCTGTGTAAATTGAAAAAAATGTTAATATGGCTTGTTTTCTTTTCTGTTAAAGTATGTGTGCATATGACTTAAGTGATATTTTAATAAATGTGCTTAAAAATAATATGAACAGTATATTACAATGCAAACAGAACATCAAGCATTGTACTTGATATCTGGGGAGGCAGAATGATATGGCAAGCTTTCTAAATCTCACCAGGATATGCAAATATTCTATCCTATAAAAACAGCAACAGTCAATAGCATACATACATACAAATATGCTGCTACAGCCTGGTCCCAACAAAATTTACTACAGTTGTCTATTGCATATCCTATGGTGTAAGATAAATTCACTGTCTAACCTTACTTCCAAACAAGGAGAAATAAACTGATATTCCTTTATCTAATCCAAACTGTTTTGTATTTGTTCCCAGTGGAATTATGGGGGAATGTCTGTATTTTCAAAGAAAGCATCACCTTAGACTACCCATGACTTCCAACCTAGAGGACCAAACCATGCTAAACAAATCCAACTACTACATTCCAGTGACTTATAGATCTCCAACAATGTCCTCCATGTATCATGTGCTCTTGTGGCATAGAGGGTAAAGTCCTGACTGTGACCAGGTAACCTAGGTTCAATTAGTGTCTCAGTGGTGTAGCTCATAGTAAGCTAAGGTGGGTCCAATGGAGGAAGAGACGACTAAGGTGCAGTTAATGGTCAGCTGTCAGGTGCCAAAAAGATCTAGACCACAGCAAATTACCAATATATCCTTGAGAGGTTAAGTACAAAACCAAATACAATCTTATTAGGTTTCTTCAATTACCCAACAATTGACTGACTCCCATGCACCACGAATAATGTTCCCTAGAATAAGTAATTAAATTACCAAGCAGAGCATCCAATATTGTGGATGTGTCTCTTACAACGTTAGCTCTGGCCAATAATCTACCCAGTATCTACCCATACCTTGTCAAATCTGACAATCTGAAATCTGATCACAGATCAGGCATCTTTCTCAATACCTAATGAGTCAACCTCCAAGATGTGAAAAACAGAGATATATCACTTTTACTTGTAACTTTTACAATCATCTGTATAGTTTCACTGGGAAATCAATACCCATACAGTATAAGTATAATGGTAAACTAACAAACAAACCCCTCTAGTGGAACACTCATATAAAATCTACGTCAAAATAAAATAATGAATATCTATCAGAGTCCCTTCCCCTTAGCTCAATAACATGTTGCAACAGATCAGCAAGAATCATAAAAAATTCTATTAGGAAATGTAAGGGAGAATATACACACCTAAGCTCACCACCTACACCGAAGACAACTACAAATCTTTTTTTAGTTATGTGAAGAAGCTATGAAATACAATAATAATTAATAATGCTCTGAGCTAGTCCATAATAATGCAGCATACTCAGACTCCAAGGACATGCCCAGTATCCTCGCAGACAGATTCTATGCAAATTTCATCCTGCCTTCCCCAGTTGTTCCCCCCTACTGTCCCAAAAATTATACCCCAAAATTAGCCTGGAATAAGTCTTCAACTTCCTGTCCAAAACCAAGAATAATACACCCGAGGGACCAGACAACATACTTAGTTGCATTATCTTTAGTGCAAAGCATGCTGTCTTACTTAAGAAGTGTTCAACCTCAACTTAATCTCTAGATTTTTACCTGATGCATGGAGAATGGCCAGTGTGATATCCCTGCATAAAAGCTTCCCCATCATGGACCTCAACAACTATAAACTCAGCAGTCTTACATGCATGGAATAGAGCACAACTCTAACTCAGACATAAGAAAGCTAAATTACCTAGACATAAACCAGAATGGCTGTGAAGGGTAGAGTCTGTCTCTTAAACCTGCTAAGTTTCTTGGAAAAAAAATACTGAGGCTTTGGAAAGTGTTCAAACAGTGCATTCCTCCTACTTCAACCTGGCAAAAACATACAAAGCTAATATTCAAACCTGCATTACTGAAAAATTAATAAAATTCTTAAGTTAACTTGCAAGTCATTTACTAAACTGATAACTGGCTACCCAACAGATTCCAAGTAGTGAAAGCTTCCGATACCATTTCAGTTCAGAAAACTTTTGAAGGGGAAGTTCCATAGAGTTCTGTGCTGGGCCCACTCTTTGGTAATTATTTTACAGACATCTAGGACATTGCTCTGGTGGTGTGGTTATCTAAACTTGCTAATTACTGCAAGCTGTCTATTGACCTGAGGATAGCAATATTCTCCAAAAGTGTCTCAGCAATGTACAAGCCTGCTGCAGAAATAATACCCTCATACTTAATATAAAAATGCAGTACAGTAATGTTAAGCAAAAAAAAAAAAACACACTTACTCCCAAGCACAAACAATATCCCTTTTCAAACGGATACAGTCACAAGAAGTGTGGACAACTCAATCATATTTGACCACCATACCTTTAAAATAATTAGAAAAAAACTATCTGGCTAAATTAATCTCAAAGATACTTCCCCTCTGGAGCCAAAGAAGTCATAATGTCAGTATACTTCTCTTTTATTAGCTCTATCATTTTGAACAAATTATACCTTTCGAATGTTCACAACTAAATATGTAGCCCAATTTGACAGGCCACAGAGACTTCTTTTACAATGAAAAAAACAAGGTCTTAAACCCCTAACCTACCACGACAGGGTGGCATGCCTCTTATTACATTCTGTCACTTAGGTCTCCCTTAGTCAAGAAAAACAGAGTCTGATTTGACACACTTTTCCTTCATAAAATCAGTGGATCTACAAACACCTACTCAAAGGACCTTAACCTGCACAAAACATGCTCACTAGATGAATGAGTTATTTTTCCAATGTATTCTTAGTTTATGGAATAACCTACCAATACAGATCAAGAAAAGCATGTCCATGGCTGCTTTAAAGACTAATTTTGATGAATGGATGGGTAGCCACAAATTCATCCTGGGGATGTCAGTCTTGGCCTTCCTAAAGAAGGGAAGTTCACACACTGCTTAATTGAGCTAAAGATCTTCCATAGCAGAGAAATTAGAATGTATACTCTACAATCAAACAGAATGCATGAAATAGAGGCAATAGATACATATAGCCAAAAATTAAATAAAATCCCTGCAGTGTGACAGTGGCGATCATGGTTTTCAGTGAACTAATCAAATTGAGTTTGGCTGTAGCTATCAAAACATTAAAGTAGTTAGAAAAGTGCAGAGATGCACATAAATAGAGGTGCTGGGCTCTTCTTAGAGAAGAGATCAACACTTGTGTGATCATTAATGTGCAACTACCAGGTTTTGTCCTGGAAAATCAATGATGCAATATTCTGGGGATTTCTCTTTTCCCCACATACAGCAACCTTGCAGACGGTCTATACAAAGAGTAGGGGTGTTGCAGGTATAACTCACCAATGTTGGGGGGTGCAAGCAGTTTGCTCTCTGTAAAAACACTTTTATTAACTTATTTTCCACTTGTAATTAGTGTTCACATTTGACTGATTTTACTCTTCTGTGATCACCTTGCATAATTGTCATCACTAAAATAAGTTTGCCATGGTGTCACAAATAAGCCTCCAATTCTCTGAATAAGAAACTGCTGAGGTCTTGGTGTAAAAATTCTCCAAAACATTGTGCTTACTCAGAAAAGCAAAATCTAAAATCCCAAAGAATCGTAAGAGATGTCATACTACTAGGAGTCTACAAAATATAGGTAATATTCAAAATTATAAGAGTTAGGAAACATGCAGTATAACATCAGTTACAAAAACATTGTCCAGCCACTGCTAATGTCTTGCTTGTTTAGGGCAGAATAAAAATGAATCCCTATAAGTTGATATGAAGTCACTGCAAAACCACAGATGAATTTTATTAAAACAAGCAAAAAAAAACTTTAATGAACATATATAGCACAAAGTAAAGCTTTCCAAACAATATATTTAATACCTTCAAATCAAGATACACAAACACCATTATACAACATTTCTGATTTGCATGTTAGCAGCAAGCAAGTCAGGTATCAACTAGCAAGTGTGCCTTCCTCTCATTTTTTTAAGTGTGCCACCTATATGAGACACCCATTCCTTCTCTTTACTCAGGCACAAATCAAGATTTTCTCAGCTTTGACCACTTCTTTCCCAAATGTCCGTTGCTTTCAAAAATTATCTTTCTCATCCATCTGACCACCTATTACTCAACATTCGCAAAACCTTTCTACATACCCACACTATTGTAGAGCTCTTTCAAACTATTATGAAATTTATATTCCCACGCCAATTACATGTGTTCTCCCCCTTGCAATAGAGCTTATTGGTAGTAACACTCTCTACACAATGTCTACTGGGTATGCTATCCTATCCCTCTTTCATTGATTAGCCCCTAACCTAGTAACTCCAAAAAAAACTCCTGGCCTTGTGATGAAAGGACCATCACTCTCTATTCCTGCCTTCCGAGTCCATTACTGGTTGGCCTTACACCTGTCATTCATCACGCATCTGGGATCTCTCCTCCTAGTACGGGCAGCCTCATTTTCCCCTAAAATCTGCAATCATTCTCTCCATTTTACTAGGCGATTCCCTTTCCTATCTTTCTTTCTTTCTGCAACCATTCACTTTCTTTCCCCTCCAGCTCTACACTAACCTTGCCACTTCTGTTATTATCACAGTGATTCCCGTTTCCATCTTCTGGTTAGTGTTTTCCTAGCTATCAATAGAATTATCTACATCAGTGGTTCCCAAACTGGGTGCCACGGCACCCTGGGGTGCCGTGCAAAGATTCCTGGTATGCCGCCAAAAAATGTTTAAAAAAAATACCATCAAAAATGCTGAGAACTCAGAATAAACTGAGGTAATGCCAAACTTCCGAGCTTAGTCCATGGCAAGCCCCAACTTCCGTTTCACTCAACCATTCCAGGTGCTGCTGTGTCTCCCGCCAGGCGTTCCTCCTGTGTGCATGCCAATCACTTCCTCCGTGGTGGGGAGAGGCGCTTATGGAAGCACGACACTAAGTGCCTGGCCCTTTAACTGTGCTTTTTTCTCCAGTTAGCTCTGGAGCTCCGCTCATTCCCCCGTCAGCTGTTTCCAGCCTGCACCTTTAAGGGGCGGTGAGGGAGGAACGAAGAGAGAGCAGGTAACAAGGAGCGATAGCACCGGTGCAAACAGTAGCTGCAGGCGGCAGCGACGGGATGGTAACCAGTGCGGGACAAGCAATGAGCTCCTTATCCAGAACCGGACCGTTTGTCCAGTGAGCAGGATAGCCAGCACTGAAAACCAAGAGGAAATTATCAGAGGGAAAGCAAAAATAATATTTTCAGCGGTGATACCTTACAGCTGGAGCCTGGCTCAATAAGGCAATTTTTGTTTACCTTCTCCGTCAGATTCTTTTAGGATCATTCCGAACTGTAAGTGTAAGTTCAATGTTTTTTTTGGTTTTACTGCGTTTTAATATGAGAACTTTGAAGGAGGGAGTCAAGGGGCAGTTCCTGTTGGGGGGTGGGACAGTTGGTGGGGTGATTTGGAGCACAAAGGTTTCATTTTTAGGTGTAGTCAGTCATAGGATATTAGTTGTAACGTACGACTGCTTTGTAACCTACTTTTTGTGACTTTTAAGCTGTTTATGGTTATCGGACTTGCGTTTGTTGAAAATAATAATAATTATTGCAGTGCGCCAGTGTTTAGTTTGCATAATGACTTTGTCTGCTTGTTTGTATGTGTCAAGTATGAGCGCTCATGGCTTGAAAGTCCACATGCCATGTGGCAAACAGACAGACGTCAGAATCACTGTCGGTTGTTATTGTTGTTGGGGAGCTCTGAGTAATTTTGAGTGTGCATACACTTTTTTGTAGTGTACTGTTTGCGTCCATGTGTAAAATGCATGCTCGATTCAAATGGAAAATGATAAACCAGAATGATGCAAACAGCCAATCAGCTTGTTCAAATTTAAGATTGGACCAATTATAAACCAAATAATTTTTTGCACCTAACTAACAATCGGGCAACACTGTGCGTGATTACGTGAACTTTGTTGTAAGAGAGGTGAAGAGAGAGGTTGAATTGCATTAAATAAGTATTGTTTTTTTTGTAACAATGGCCTCTACCTCAAAGCATCAAGTGGATTACACTTCGGAAGATGAAAGTAGTGACTGTGAGAGTACCAGTGGAAGTTGTATGATTGCTGAACAGCCAAAAGCCAAGGCTTCTGCTGTTAAGAAAACAAGGCTTTATTCAGATAATTATGTCAATTATGGTTTTACATTTGTGGAGAAACAGGGCATGCAACATCCATGTTGCATTATATGCCACGAACTTTTATCAAATGAAGCCATGGTTCCCAGTAAGCTGCAGCACCATTTAAAAACAAAACATCTTGCTGCTGCTAAGAGAGACCAACTTTATTTTAAACGCTTGCTACAATCTCAACATAAACAGGTTCAGTTTTTTACAAAAGCAGTTACAGTTTCTGACAAAGCGCAACTTGCCAGCTTTCAAGTGGCAGAATTAGTTGCAAAAAGCATGAAGCCACATACTGTTGTGGAGACTTTGATAATGCCAGCATGTCGGCTGATGGTGAAAACAATGTTAGGTGATGAGGCAGAGAAAGTTATTGCAAAAATACCATCATCTAACAACACTGTTGCACGAAGAATTGAAATGATGTCTGATGATATTAATTACAGTGTTTGCAACCAGCTCAAAATCTGCAAGAGATTCTCTCTCCAACTCGATGAATCTACAGACATCAGTGGTAAAGCGCAATTAATGGCATTTGTAAGGTATCCAAATCAACAGTCACTTATTGAACAGTTTCTGTTTTGCAGAGAGCTAATTCAGACACGTGGAAGACATATTTAAGTGTGTATGCACATTTTTGAGCAACATGGATTGTTATGGCAATGGTGCACCTCAATTTGCACAGATGGAGCGCCTTCTATGACAGGATGTGTCCGTGGATTCCTGAGTTTGGCAAAAGCAACTAATCCAAACATAACCACAACGCACTGTTTCATTCACAGAGAAGCCCTTGTAAGTAAAACACTGCCATCTGATCTACATACTGTCTTACGTGAAGTGGTGCGAATTGTTAATTACATCAAGTCGCATCCAGCCAAAAGCCGACTGTTTTCAGAACTGTGTAAAGATATGAGTTCTGATTATATCACTGTTTTGCTACATAATGATATCAGATGGCTGTCCAGGGGAAAAGTTCTCGCGTGTTTGCGAACTTCACCTTGAATTGAAAACATTTTTCTTCAAAATCAACCACACAATGAATTTGCAACATTACTGTCTGATTCCTCCTGGACCAGTAAAGTTTCATACCTTGCTGACATATTTGAAGTCCTGAATTCAGTGAATTTAGGTATGCAAGGTGTTGATGCTAACATTCTTTCCGTCACCGACAAACTGTAAGCATTTAAGCATAAAATTGATTTGTGGCAACAGGAAATAGAAACAGCAACTTCAATTCACATGTTTCCAAATGCAGCACGAGCTGATCCTGGAGGAGTTGCATTACGACCTGATTCTTGAACATTTAGCTTTACTAAAACAGCAGCTTCAGCACTACTTCCCATCTCTTGATACATCTGACAAAGATTGGGTTAGGAACCCTTTTCATCAGCACAAGAATTTGACTGGTCTTTCACTAACAGAGAAGGAACAGTTAATCGATGTTGAAACAGACAGATCATTGCAGCTCAAATTTAACTCAGTTAATTTGGCACAGTTTTGGCTTGAAGTTGAAGCGGAACATCCTAACATTGGAGCAAAAGCCATTGAGGTACTGTTGCCTTTCTGCACCACTTACCTGTGTGAAAAAGCATTCTGTGCGATGACTTCCATAAAAAGTAAGCAGAGAGAGAGACTTCGAGATGTAGAAAACGATTTGAGAATATGCTTGTCGAAAATTCCGACCAGACTTGAGCATTTATCACGTAGTATGCAGAGTCATCAATCTCATTAATTTGTGATTTTAAATAAATGTATTGACTCAATGCGTAATGTTAATCTGAAGTTGTGTTGCATTTTTTGTGTTTACACTGTTTCTATATAGTCCCATTATTAAAAAATATTTATTCCAAAGAGTTTTCAAATGTTCTGATAGTGTTGTCTGACAAAAAAAAATATTGGGTGCCATGGCTGGTCTAAAAAAATTTTTAGGGTGCCCTGGGACACAAAAGTTTGGGAACCACTGATCTACATTATAGCGCAGGCTTGTTGTGGAATTTCTTTAAACCATCCCAATATGAAGAGCCCCTTAGTTAATAACACTCTTCTCACTTTTTAATCAGCTCTTGGGACACCTGATAGAAAACCTGTCAATTTATCACAATGCCAAAACAATGTTCCCCATGTTCCTTGTAAGTCAATGCATCTCCAACATGCTCCCAGGACCCTGTAAACACGTTGGCTCTCCTTTGCGGTGTATAGAAATATTGGTATAAGCACTACAATGCAAAAATTTGAAAGCACCTAAACTGAATAGTATATTTACAAAAACTGTACAATCGGATTCACTCCTCTATACTAATTACTGCTCCTAGCTTTCTCTTTCTCTCTTGTCCTTGCATCTCTCATGCCCCTACATACGTTAATGTTATGCAAATGGAAATCAAAAATAAACCACATGCTGACGTGCATACAAGTAAGTTGTAAAACGACACAAAATATCTTATCTATTAGCCAGTTCAGTGACATACAGGATGGAAGCTGTACTACACTCTAGATGATCCAGGCAGAGCTAGCAGTCTGAACTCTAGTGAAACTGACAAAGGAGGGATAGAAGAGAGTGGCTGATACCAGCTGACCTAATCTGTGCAAAAGGATGCTGACAATACTGTGCAACAAGATCAACCCTTCCCCCCTCCAGAGGAAGGCCATACACTGCATCTCCTACAATCTGGGACTTATGAAGCTGAATTCAAAAGATGTCACATGCACTACTGTCAGAAACTGCAAGTGTGCAGAATCATTTACTCAAACTAGCTCTAGCATAGTGGGAGTGGTGTGGCCAATTGTAGTGGTAGGGTTTGCGGGCTTAAGAGCATATGAAACAACTGTGAATTCCATGTGAAAACAAAAAACATAGCCAAAATCTACATTACAGACCATACAGTCTCTGCTCCACTACTAACAGCCTTACACTCCTGGGAAAAGCCTCTTGCAACCACAGCATATATGACTCAACAGACTCTCTTGAAGAACTGGTGTTTCTAATTACAGTGAATGCACTTTCAAAGTGGTCAGAAGTTATCTATGTGGAATCACAATGACAAGAAAAGACAGCTGTCATCAACCCCTTGTTTCCCAGGTTTATATGGGACGGGAGTATCACATCAACATTACTCAGATTTGAGCAAATCACCTATAGCAAATATAAATACCAAAAACAATGCCCATAAGCTTGTTGTTGACTTGCTGTTCTCTGCCTGCATTTGATTTTGGATTGAAGCTATTCATTTAAGCTTGGTTACTTCTATTTTTTTCACCTTTTTCTTATACGCCATTTTTATTTTGTTTCAAGTATTATGTTCTTTTTGTAGTTTTAATTAGTCTTGGCTAGGGTCAGTTAGAAAACAATTATTTTTCAGACAGTAAATAACATCCAGCTAATTAGTGGGAGGACTTAGGAAATAGCATTCCTCATTTAGCTACATATATTTAGTGACATCTTTATTAAGCTGTAGTGCTCATCTGACTTACTTCTCTGTCTGCATTTCATTTTTTCCATCCACCCAGCTCGATTGCTGTTGTGCTTTAAAACTTAGTAGCTTTTGAATTGCCTGGTCCAACTATAAATCTGATTTTGGACACTCCTTCCAATCTCTCCTCATCAGCTCATTCTACTGAGCAATGAGAGATCAACTGGGAAGGCCTTCTCTTCTTCCCCGAGTCTCTTAAACTTGAAATATCTTCCGATTCCCACCTTCCCACTTACTAAAAAAAAACTGCACATTACTCAGCTACTTTTACTGTACTTCTGCTTCTTCCTACATAATTTAGCTTTTTGCTGTACATTCTTAAAGTGTTCAGTTGCATTTAATGTGCTGCATTTATTACTGCTTGTTAGTAGCCTGATTACACTAACTGTTACTCTAAGTCTCTTAGTTCTGGTTTAAGCACTTGGGCGCCAAACCAATTATTTTACATTAGGATGGTTTGTGGTCTACAATCTTGTGGTAGGAGAGGTAGCTTACACTTTTCTGGGATGGCAATTGCTTGCTGGATGAAGGCTTAGTGTGTCTGTTATTCTAAAACTGTCTTACCTCTGGTTTAAGCACTTGTGCTCCAAACCAGTTATTTTACATTAGGACAATTTGTGGTCTATATGCTTGTGAAAGGACAGAGGATAGCCTATATCCTTCTGATCTGGGAACTGCTGTTGTAAGTCTTTCTGCAGTTTTATTTGATTGGCTAGAGGGCTAGCTTGCTTAAAAATTTGAATCTGTATGCCTGATGTGTTTGGCAACATTTGGAGACCAAGCTATTTGAGAAGAACAGTGTTAATGCTTTCTGCTAAACTCTACAAAAGCTAAGACTTACATTACCATATACACTGTTTGGTACACTTGATTCTCACATTGTTTTTATCACAGCTGCATTAATCGGGTGTTTCTTTTTTGAATATCTACACTTTTTATGACCTTTTACAATCTTTAGTTAGAAAGTACAGTTGTGTACACTTACCATAAATGTAGATGTTCGAGTGTATTCACTGTGGCAGTAATTACATTTGGGTTATCCTGCTGGCAGGTTGCCCTCAGTCGACCTGAATTCCAAAGTCTTGGGTCCTACGTTGGTTGCTATTGCCTCTTCCCTGACGTCAGGTCATCAGGGGTACAAAAGATGCAGCCAATGCCATTTTATTTAGTTTTTCTTGCCCCAAATGTCAAGTGCCCCCAAAAGGGTAGGCTAAAATTATGCAAATAAAACATACATGCACCCAAATACACTTTACCATCATCTATAAGCAAATACACCACCTAGGTTGTATAAATTAGAGAAGTAAAGATAAGTTCCAGCAAAAATAAGGGGGTGGCGGGTGCATAACCTGGACTGCAACAGTGAATACTCTCAAACATCTACATTTATGGTAAGTGTACACAACTGTACTGTTTTTCGTGTTTCACTGTTGCAGTCATTACATTTGGGTTGAGTCCCAAAGCTATGGTTGGGGGTCTGGAGCTAAACAGCATTAGGAGCGGCTATGAGGCCCTGCAGAAAGTACAGTTTTGTACCTACCATAAATGTAGATGTCCGATAGATATGCAACTGCAGTCCTGACATATGGGTTGTCCTGCCTCAGGCAGCCCTTCGGTCGGCCAGATTCCAAAGTCTGGGTCCGGCGTCGGCCGATGTCGCCTCCTCCCCGACGTCAGAGCGGCTGGAGTATAAAGGCATCAGCCGACGCCATCTTCTTCAGTATTTCTTGCCCCAGATGCCAGGTGCCCTCCAAGGAAGGCTAAATTTGTGAATGGATAAACAGGTAAAATCAGACATGCACAACAGTAATAAACAGATACACCATAATATATATAACCCCAGCTGATAGGTAAGGGGAGAAAGTACCCAAAGGGAGAAAAACAGAGGGGTAGGAGGGAGGGAAAACCTGACTGCAGTTGCATATCTATCGGACATCTACATTTATGGTAGGTACAAAACTGTACTATGTCCTTCAAGAATGCAACTGCAGTCCTGACATATGGGTTGAATACCATAGCCAAGCTGAGGGTGGTAGGACTAAGCAAGAGATGGCGTAGCTAGAAGGCCCTGCAGGACTGCCGAAGCAAAGCCTGCTCGGGATCTGGAGTATAATGGCAGGTTGTAGCGTTTGGTAAATGTATGCACGAAGCTCCATGTAGCAGCCTCTAGAATATCTTTTGTAGCCACTCCCCTTAGAAAAGCTGTGGATGTGGCCATAGCTCTGGTGGAGTGTGGTCTAATATTAGCTGGCAGACTTTTTCCATGAAAAGAATAACAGAATCTGATGCAGTGTCCAATCCATTTTGAGATAGTTTGTTTGGTGACTGCCTTTCCTTGCACTCCAGCAGCATAGGCTACAAACAGTTGGTCAGACTTCCTGGTGGACTTTGTTCTGTCCAAGTAGTAGCGTAGTTGTCTGTGAATGTCTAAAGTATGCAGCAGCTTTCCCCCTTTATTTTGAGGGTTAGGAAAGAAAGTAGGCAGGTGAATTGCTTGGTTTAGAGACACTCTGGATATCACCTTAGGCATGAATGAAGGATTGGTCCTAAGGGAAACTCTGTCCTGATGAAAGATGAGAAAAGGAGGAACTGCCATGAGAGCCTGTATCTCCGAGACTCTTCTTGCTGAGGTGACTGCCAACAGGAAAAACGTTTTCCAAGAGAGAAATTGCATTTCTGAAGATGCTGCTGGTTCAAAAGGAGGAAGAGTTAATTTTTCCAAGATGTAATTGAGGTCCCATGCAGGAATTGGTAGCCTCCTTGGAGGTTTGATATTCTTTATGCCTCTTAGAAGCTGTCTTAGCAAGGGATGCGAAAACACAGGTGGATCACAGTTGTAGTGTGCCGAGATATTTGAAGCGTGGATTTTTATGGAAGAGTATGAGAGGCCACTGTGAAACATTTCTGCCAAGTATTCTAATATTTGAGGTATGTTCATCAGTGATGCATTCTGGCCCTTGTTGACATTCCAGATGGTGAATCTCTTCCATTTGGCCGAATAGGTTTTTCTGGTGGAAGGTCTGCGTGCCTCCAGCAAAATTTCCTGAACTTTTTCGGAGAGGGAGTCATGGGTCTGAGTCATGGAACTCTCCAAGCTGTCAGCTTTAAGGTTTGCAGGTTCTGATGAACAGTCTTGTAACTGTGTTGAGTCAGGAGCAGAGGACATTGAGGCAAGGGCCACGGTTTGCTGTGAGTTATGCTCAGTAGTAGTGGATACCAGTGTTGCCTTGGCCAGTCTGGAGCTATCAAGATTCCTCTTGGTTGTTCTGCCTTGATCTTCAGTAACACCTTGGTGAGCAAAGGTAGAGGAGGGAATGCATAAATTGTTAGAGCATTCCAGCTGAAGGAAAGAGCATCCATTCTCCAAGCTAGAGGATGGTGTATCCTTGTGCAGAACCTTTCCAGGTGATGATTGAGATGAGATGCAAAGAGGTCTATGTCTGGTCTTCCCTATGCAGATGCTATTTGTGAGAAAATGCGTGGGTGTAGCATCCATTCGTGTGGATCCAAGAAATTACTGCTCAACCTGTCTGCCAGAACATTGTCCTTGCCCGGAACAAACTGGGATTGCAAGTAGATGTTCAGTTTCAGGGACTTTTCCCAAAGAATCATTGTTAGTCTGCAGAGGGGGTAGGAATGAGTGCCCCCTTGTTTGTTTATTTACCACATGACAGTGGTGTTGTCTGTCCTTATTAGCAGATGACCTTGCTGAAGAGATTTTCCAAAGGCTTCTATTGCATGTATCACTGCCAACATCTCTTTTTATGTGCTGATGCATCTCCATGGGAGTCCATTGCCCTTGAATGCATCTGCCGTCCATGTGCGCCCCCCATCCATGGTCTGAGGCGTCTGTTGTAATAGTTTGACTTGTTGGAGGTTTGTTGAAAAGCATGCCTTCGTTTAAGTGACTTGCTTGAGCCCACCACAAGAATTCCCTTTGCAGGCATGGTATGAGTGGTATTATGTCTTCTAGGTTGTGGCTGTGTTGTGACCACAAGCTTTTTAGGTACCATTGCAGCTTTCTCATGTGTAGTCTTGCCAGAGGGATTAGAAGAATGCAAGATGCCATGAACCCCAGGGCCTGCAGGGTCTTCCTTGCGGTGAGGTGGGTTAATTTTGCTAGGCCTTTGAAGTAAGCTGTTAAATGCTCTTGTTTCTCCTCTGGGAGGAAAGCCATTTGTAGCTGTGTGTCCAGTTTTGCTCCTAGAAAAATAATCTCTTGGGATGGCAGTAATCTTGATTTTTGAATGTTGACTGTGTATCCCAAAGCCTGCAGCAATTGGATGACGTAATCCAAGTGTTTTGTCAAGGTCTGTTTGCTGTCTGCTTGTATTAGGCAGTCGTCCAGGTAAGGGTATATTTGAATCCCCCGGAGTCTGAAATGTGCCACTACTGATGCCAGGCATTTCGTGAATACTCTGGGAGCAGTAGATAAGCCAAACGGCAATACTGAGAATTGATAGTGCTCTGTTCCTGCAAGAAATCTGAGGTATCTTCTGCAACTGTGTCTGATAGGGACATGCAGGTATGCCTCCTTGAGGTCCAGAGTAACCAGCCAAGACCCCTTGCCCAGCATGGGAAGAAGTTGCTGTAACGTCAGCATCTTGAATTTTGGCACCATGAGAAAAGTATTTAGAACAGACAAGTCCAATATAGGCCTCCATTGTTTTTCTTTTCTTGGAACAAGGAACAGTCTTGAATAAAATCCCTGGCCTTGTTCCTGAGGAGGAACCTTCTCTATTGCTTTTATTTGTAACAGCTTTGAGACTTCTATGAGTGCCTCTGCCCTTTGATTTTGTGGCAGGTTTGGCATGCCTTGTCCTATTGGTAAGGTATGGAAGTGGAACCTGTAACCTCTGTCTATTATGTCCAGAATCCAATTGTCCTTTGTTATAATGTGACAGTTTTTTGAGAATAGAGATAATTTTCCGCCTAGAGGTGCTTCTCTTTGAGCCTTGGTAGGCGGAGTGAAAGGTAAGTCATTGTGATTGTCCCTGTGGTGCAGGTGAACTACCTGTGCCACTTCTCTGATTTTGTGATTGCCATTGGCGTTCCCTGTAGGAGCCTCTGTATTGCCCTCTACCTCGTGCATGCCTGTTCTTTCCCCTTTGAAACTTGTCAGAGTCTGGAAAGGACCAATTCTTTGAAGGCCAATTCCTGCTGAACCTTGGTGGCTGAACCTCGAGGAAATCCTTTACTGTCTGTACTGATTTTGCCTTCTCCTCAATAGATTTCAACACATCCTGAGCATTAGCACCAAAAAGCTTCTGTTTATCCAGAGGTGCGTCCAGGAGCTTTACTTTAACATGATCTGGCAGTAGCGGTTCTTTCAACCAAGCATGTCTACGGATAACAGCCCCTGTCATAGCTGCCCTACATGAAGCCTCCAATGCATCATAACCACACTGTAGAAAATGATTACTAACCTGCTGGGTATTATGAACCAAATCCTGCAATGCCTTTCTATCTATAGGCTCAGTTGAGGCTATCTTTTTCTGCAAATCATCCAGTAAATAATCCTGGTACTGAAACATATGAAAAAGGCAGTTAAGTGATCTCATGGCAAGGGTGGAAGAGGTATAAACTTTTTTACCCCATCTCTCCAGGGACCTTGCTTCCCTGTCAGCTGGCAGTGGATTCTTGGCTGAGGAGGTAGCCACTCCTTTGGGGCCCTGTGAAATAGTTTCTAGATCCACAGAGTGGGCCTTAAAGAGATGCTTGTGAGAGTCAGGGACCCTGTAATATCTGTCTGGCTTGACAGGAGCCGGAGGGAGAGAATCAGGGGAAGCACTGGAGTCGGAGAAAACATCATCCAGGACATCCAAAACTGGAGGGATAGCTAAAGGTCTGTGCTGGGGTAACTTAAGGAAGGTACCTAGCCTTTTCCTAGAATCAGAAAATTCCTGACCCTGCCACTTAAAATGTTCCCTCATGGAGTGGAGGACTTCACCGAAAGAAAAATCCTCTGGAGGGGAGGCAGAGGGAATAGATTCCTCAGCATCAGAGTCCTCATAGGCCTGGAAGGATTCTTCTTGGGTATCTGAATGCTCTGAATCCCCAGAGGCTTCATCTGAAGAGAGGTTGTCTGCCTGCTCAGTTCCAGGCCTTTTTTCTGCAGGCGGCTGAGAACCTCTGTCTGGGTGAGGCTGAGACCCCCTGATAAGAGAGATTAGATCTGCAGCCAGAGACATGATTTGTCTGTCAGAAGAAGGGGCCTGAGAAGTAGGTTTAGGATGGGCCTTGGCCTGGCTGGCGGCCTTTGCACGTGCAAAGGCCTTGATTGACATGGATACAGGAGGCCTAGCTGCCCCACGTGCAGGGGTAACTTTGTCCACGGGAATGGTGTCGGGTAGATCCAGAACTTCAGTTTCCTGAGAAAAATCAACAACCAGCACTGGTGTAGTCTCCGAGACCAAGGGATGAGTTAACGTGATGTCATCGGCCTGGAGCTGTTGAATTACCGCTTCCGAAGGGACCGAAGCACTCGCGGAGGGCTTAGGCATTATATCGGTGGAAGACGTGGGCCGAGGATGTCGGTCCCGGTCCTTTCATTTTTTGGTAGTTTGTGCTGTCGGTTGTTCTGATGGCATGTTGTAAGCGTAGGATTCGCCAAAAAAGTCTTCGGCAAACTCTGCCCGGCGCCTGAGAGTGCGCTTATTAAAGCAAGCACAGGCCGAGACGTTGTGGTCTGGGCCCAGGCAAGGGAGGCAGTAAGAATGGAAGTCCTTATGAGGTATTTGTTTACCACAAGACAAACAATTATTAACTTTCTCAATTTGTTCCGACATCGGCTGAGGCAAGAAAAAATGTTCCCCAACGGGGTACTTAGCTTTTAGATGACTTCGGTAACTGAAAACACGGGAGCTGACCGACCGGCACTTGCGAACCGCTTCTGCTTCGGGCACCGCGCGGCAAGAAAGACTGAAGAAGATGGCGTTGGCTGATGCCTTTATACTCCAGCCGCTCTGACGTCAGGGAGGAGGCGACATCAGCCGACGCCGGACCCAGACTTTGGAATCTGGCCGACCGAAGGGCTGCCTGAGGCAGGACAACCCATATGTCAGGACTGCAGTTGCATTCTTGAAGGACATCTGCAATGGCAAAGCTTGCCCGGGATTTAGAATAAAGAGGCAGACTGTAATGTTTTGTAAAGGTATGCACTGAACTCCAAGTAGCAGCCTTCAAAATGTCTTTGGTTGGTACTCCCCAGAGAAAGGCTGCAGAATTGGCTGCAGCTCTGGTTGAATGTGGACTAATGCCCTTAGGCACTGGTTTGCCATGCTGTGAGAGTAGCAGAAACGAACGCAGTCACCTATCCACTTTGAAATAGTCTGCTTGAAGATAGCCTTTCCTTGTGATGTGTGGCATATGCCACTAGTAATTGCTCTGTCTTTCTGAAAACTTTAGTTTTGTCCAAGTAGAATCCGAGTTGTCTGTGTACGTCCAAAGAATGCAGAATTTTCTCCCCCTTGTTCTGTGGATTTGGATAAAAAGTTGGCAAATGAATTGTTTGGTTAAGGGCTACACTGGATACCACCTTAGGCATAAATGTAGGGTTTGTTCTCAGAGAAACCCTGTCTGGATAGAAAATAATAAAGGGTTCCACAGCCATGAGAGCCTGTAGCTCTGAAACTCGTCTTGCAGAAGTTATTGCTAGGAGCAGAGCTGTTTTCCAAGATAAGAACTTTATGTCCGCAGTAGCAGCTGGCTCAAAAGGAGATAAGGTGAGTTTTTCCAAGATGTAATTGAGGTCCCATGCAGGTGTTGGTGTTCTCCTTGGAGGTCGTAAGTTTTTGGCTCCTCTGAGGTACTGCCTTAATATAAAGGATGAGAAAAGAGTGGTGGCTCTGTATTGTAACGAGCCGAAATGGTAGAGGCATGGATTTTAATTGATGGGAAAGATAGGCCTTTGTCTAGCATCTCAGTTAAATACTGCAAAATCTGAGGAATATTTGGGACAGCTGTACCAGTTCCTTGAGCTTGGTTCCAAGCACAAAATCTCTTCCATTTCCCAGCATAGGATTTTCTAATACTATGCCTTCTGGCTTCTAAAATGACATCCATCCCAGCTTTACTAAGAGGTGTGGTTTGTATGGCTACATTATCCGCCATGCTGCCAGGTTTAGGGATGTTTTGCTAGGACAGTAGATGAGGTATTTGAGGTAAGGTCCAGGCTGGGCATTGGGACAAGTCCCTTAAGATCGGATACCAGTACTGCCATGGCCAGTCTGAGGCAATCAGAATAATTTTTGGTTTTTCCTGCCTGACCTTTAGGAGTACTTTGGGGAGGAGAGGCAGTGGAGGAAAGGCATATACTGACAGGTTCGTCCAGGTGAAAGATAAGGCATCCACTTTCCAAGCTTGTCTGTAATAAGTCCTTGTGCAGAATCTTTTTAGTTGAATGTTTTGAGGGGAGGCAAATAGATCTATGTTCGGGCATCTCCATTTCATTGTTATCATGCTGAAGACTTGTGGATCCAGGTGCCAATCATGGGGATCCATGAGGTTTCTGCTTAGTTCGTATGCCAGAGTATTTCCTTTCCTGGCAGGAATTGTGCTTGCAGATGAACTTGGTAAGTCAATGCTGTGTCCCATTAAGCCATGGCTGGTCTGCACAGGGGATAAGAATGAGTGCCCCCTTGCTTGTTTATGTACCACATGACCGTGGTGTTGTCTGTCTATCAGTAGATGTCCCGGATATATTAGGTCCTTGAAGGCTGTCAGGGCATTTTGTACAGCTAGCATCTCTTTTTGATTGATATGTAGATGCTTTTGGTTTGTGGACCAGGTGCCCTGAATGCCTCTTCCTGCCATGTGTGCTCCCCAGGCATCATCTGATGCATCCGTCGTTAGGCTCTGCCTGGCTGGGGGTAGTGAGAATGGCTGTCCTTTGTTTTGGTGACAAGCCTTTGCCCACCATCAAAATTCCTGTTGCAGGCAGGGAATTGGAGTAATCATTGTTTCCAGACTGTGTCAATGTTGTGTCCAGACATTTTTTAGGTACCACTGAATTTTCCTCATATGTAGTCTTGCATATGGAATTAGTAAGATGCACGATGCCATGAAGCCCAAAGCCTGCAGAATTTTTCTTGCAGATAACTGGGCCTTTGTTGCCATTTTCTTGAAATAGGTAGTCAGTTGCCTTTGTTTGTCTGGAGTGAGATACGCCATCTGGGCAGTTGTATTTAAGCTTGCACCCACGAATATTATCTCTTGAGAGGGTACTAGTTTTGATTTCTTTTTGTTGACTGTGCACCCTAGGCATGTTAAAAGTTTTAACACAAAAGTCAGATGCTGTAAAAGAATGTCCTTGTTCTCTGCTTGTGAGGCAGTCATCCAAGTAAGGGTATATTTGTATTCCTCTTTGTCTGCAGTAAGCAATTACTGGTGCCAGGCACTTTGTGAAGACCCTGGGCGCAGTAGATAAGCCAAAGGGCAGTGCAGAGAATTGATAATGCTTTGAGCCAGCCTTGAATCTGAGGTACCTTCTGCATGATTGTCTGATTGGGACATGCAGGTATGCCTCTTTTAGGTCTAAAGTCACAAGCCAAGCCTTGCTGCCCAGCATGGGCAGCAGCTGCTGTTAAGGTCAACATCTTGAATTTTGGTATATTCAGGAAAGTGTTTAGAATAGATAGGTCCAGTACTGGTCTCCATGCTTTGTCCTTTCTGGGTACCAAGAACAGTCTTGAGTAAAATCCTTGTCCCTGCTCTTGCTGTGACACTTGTTGAATAGCCCTCATGTCCATGAGAGCTGCGACTTGTTTTTGAGCCTCTGCCCATTGATTTTTTGGCAGGTCTGGCCAACCGTTTGCCCTTGGCAGGGTATGGAAATGAAACTTGTAGCTTTGTGACACTATGTCTAGAACCCATTTGTCCTGGGTTAAAAGGTGCCAATTTTGAGAACAAAGTGCTAGTATTACCCCTAAGGGTGCTGCCAGAAGATAAGTGCTTGGTGCAGGCAGGGGGAAGTCATTGGGACTGTTTCCTGTATGGTTGTGATTTGTCTTCTCCACCTTTATAGGTAGAGGCACTCCACTGCCTAGACCTGTAGGAACCTTGCGGCTGTGATCTGCCTCTAGGGCGTCTGGATCTGCCCCTTTGAGGTCTGTCTGAGACTGGAAAGGACCAATTCTTTGTAGGCCAGTGTCTGCAAAATCTAGGTGGCTGTACATGTAAGAAATCCTTGACTGTGCATAGCTTTAGCTTTGTCCTCCATTTTCTTTAACACCTTTTCTGCCTTAACACCAAACAAGGTATCATGTTGTAAAGGAGCATCTAATAATTTTGATTTAACATGGTCAGGCAGATTTTGTTCCTTTAACCAAGCATGCCTCCTAATGACGGAACCCGTAACAGCGGCCCTGCAGGAGGCCTCCAAAGAATCAAACCGACATTGCAAAGTATGCTTTCCAACTTGTTCAGCTGCACGCAATAAATCCTGCATTTCTTTGTTTTCTGCACATTCAGAATTTGCCATCATTTTCTGTTTAAGCAGTGTCATGATATACTGCTGATATTTGAACATATGAAACTGGCAATTTAAGGCCCTTATAGCCAAAGTAGCGGATGTGTAAATCTTTTTTCCCCATCTATCCATTGCCCTAGAATCCCTGTCAGAGGGGGTAGGGTTTTTTTGCAGTAGAAGCCTTGACCCCTTTCGGACCCTGAGAAATAGTTTCTGGGTCTGCAGAAGGGTTTTTGAAAAGGAATTTATGAGAGTCAGGGACCCTGTAGTATCTGTCCGGCTTAACAGGAGCTGGAGGTAAAGAGTCAGGGGTCAGACTAGACTCCGAGAACACATCATCTACAATGTCTAACGCAGGTGGAACAGCTAGAGGCCTATGTTGGAGGTAGTAAAAGGAAGTCTCTGAGCCTTTTCTTAGATTGTGAAAAATCTTGGCTCTCCCAGTGGAAGTGCTCCCTCATGGTATGCAAGGTTTCCCCAAAAGAGTAGTCCTCAGGAGGAGAAGCTGAAGGAACTGATTCTTCAGCATCAGAATCCTCATAGGGGGGAAGAGAATATTCCTGATCAGAAGAGGAATCAGAAGAAATGGAAACCTGATCTGAACATTCATAGTCTGTCTCTTGCCTAGGCCTCTTATCAGGAGGGGGATGGTAATTAAGTCTTCGGCCATTTTGAGCATCTGTTTTTTGGGCATGGAGGCCTGTCCTTGTGGCTTGTGAACTTGTTTCTTTGCCTTTAAAGGTGTTTTAGCCTTTGAAGTCGGTTTAATATATAATTGTTTGGGTCTGAATACACCCTCAGAAGCAGATGCCTGCTCAGCGGCTCTGGACCCATCTGAGGGAATAATTTCCGAGGCTCCAATACCTTGAGTTTCCAGCAGCCTGGCCGACTCCACGTGGGAGTCGGTAGCAGCCTGCGGCTCTAAAGTAGCGGGTGTCAGGGGCTGCGAAAGTGCCTCACTGAGGACCGGCGAACCAGCGACTTGCTTAGGAGAAGCTTCGTCGTCTGTTATGGACCTCGGTTGCCTGACTTTTTCTTTTCATTTTTTGTGAACTCCGGTAGGCGGATGGCTATCCAACGGCATTGCATAATTAAATCTTCGCCCAAAATAGCATAATGTAAAATCGTACCGACGCTTAATAGCGCGTTGGTTAAATCTAGCACAAAACCGACAACTAGCAACTTCGTGGTCAGGGCCTAGGCAAGGAATACAGTGAGAATGAAAGTCCTTATGAGGTATTTGCTTCCCACAAGAAATACAATTATTAACTTTTTCTGACATCGGTTTGGAGCAAGAAAAAAGTTTCCCCAACGGGGTACTTAGCTTTTAATGAAGACTTCAGATCTGAAATTCGAACACGAAAATCCCAGGAGTCGGCCGACCGGCACTTGCGAACTGCTTCAGCTTTGGGCACCGCGTGGCAAGAAAGACTGAATAAAATTGGAGTCGGCTGTATCTTTTATACCCCTGACGACCTGACGTCAGGGAAGAGGCGACAGCAACCGACGCAGGACCAAACACTTTGGAATTCAGGCCGACTGAGGGCAACCTGCCAACAGGATAACCCAAATGTAATGACTGCAATAGTGAAACACGAAGAACATCTGCCTTGGTTTTACTTTAGTGACAGTAGAGGGGACCTGGGTTATTTTCTGGTCCAGAATTGTGTAAAGTAAAGAACAGTGTGCTGTTTTTGATTGGCCACACACGGCCTGGTTTGTGTTATTTTTTTTTTATCAAAACTTCTCTGCTATTTAAGCACAAAAGTTGCACAATGCTTGGCTTACATTACCATATCCACTGTTTCGGCACTCGTTTTTAGTATTTTTGTTGTCACAACTGTATTACTGCAATTGTTTCTGCTTTGAATATCTGCACATTTTCACTTTTTTTACATTATTTAGTTATAACTAAATGCTAGTTTTTTTTTACTTGTATCTAGTTCCTATTTTCTGATTTACCATTAAATTGTATTTTATTGTGGAGCTTTTCTCCCTGGGTCTCCTCTGAAAATGAGCCACTAAGCTCAGTCAGAATAACCCAGTCAACAAATGTAAAATAAATAAAAAAAACTACTACTTTCTGCACAGTAGTGCCCAGCAGTGATCTGTATAGTCAACAATATCTTGCAGTGTAATTCCTCTTCGTAATCTGTATAGACCCAAATCTCTTGCACTGTAAATTTTCCTTAAAATCCCCTTACTTTCTAGACAGATATTTTAATTACCAGAGCATCTAGTTTGTGCATAGCTGAGAGTTGCTCATTAAGTTCCTTGTCTTATTGACCTATTTGGTGTTTAAATTTCCCTCACTCCTCCACAGTAGATCAAAAGCCATGGATGTGCACTTCCAGGCTCTCTCTATGGCCAATATGGTTAAGAAGGGTATTCTGAGGTGATGTACCAATTGTCTCATATAGACTGACAACCTACTTATTCTTAATAAAACAGATAAAGTATGCAAGAGGTGTAAATACACAAACACTGTAAGCTAAATTCTCTCATGCAGCCAAAACTAATTTTTTTTTTAACTTTTGTTTACCAGGAAAGTCTGACCAATTTTCAACGGAGGCCCAGGGAGAAACGCTCCAATTGCATGTCTTTGTGAAATGGGAAGAAACCAGAGCACCTGGAGGAAACCCTCACGAACACAGGGAGGACATGCAGACTCCACATAGAAGGCACCCTAGCCAAGAATCGAACCAATGAACCTCTTGCTATGAGGTGACAACGCAACCACTGCACCACTGCGCCATCCTTTAGAGGTTGTCAGTGACACTTCACCGTGGTCTACTGCAAAGGTAATGACCTTACACATAAAACTACTTATGATGAGGCACTTACAGGTAACCTTCCTAAGATACTAAGACCTCCTGCACAGCACTATTAAAAAATGGGCCCTCAGCCATCATGTAAACACTCAGTTAAAACACTACCTACAGCTACACAGAGTAACACTGTATCCAATGCCTCTACTGATACGCTCTTAAGGCAAACCAGCGTACAGCCAAATTTCCTGGTCATTGGTGATTCTACAGAGAAGCGCATTTATGCCTCACCAGACTGAGTAAGGACAGAGTCACAGCTTGCTGCCTTTCTGGGGCTAGGATCCATCTAACTCAGGTCATTGAACCACAGGCACCAGTATGCCTTTGTCACAGTCCATGTGGTTGTTAATGACCTGGGATGTACCACCATTGACTATATGAAGCGAGACATGATGAAGCCTGCTGATTTTGTGTTTCAGGCAGGTATGAACCTAGCACTGTGCAGGATTCTACCTTCTTAAAGGATGATGCCATGTTACTAACAGAAATGATTTTAATAGGCTTAGCTTCTAGTATCATTCCAAGGGGTGCAATATTTGATGGCCTGAGAGGACATGGTTGACAGACCACTCTGCTTTTCAAGGAATGGTGTGCACTTATACTCTCTAGGTATTCAGATACTGGCAAAGAACTTTTCCACCACAATAGTGTTTCTTTTAGGCAATGCCAAACCGATAAACCTCTCAATTTAATTGAATCTATGAAGGGATATCTAAAGGAGGTACTGCACAATGCTAGACGTCTTAACAAGAAACTCCACTCCCTGCAAGTGTTCTTCTCCCTGGAGAGTGTAGATGTGTGTGGTAATGCAGACATGGTTTAAAATTGTGAAGAATACCCCAGCAATGCAAGGTTATAATACCTTTCACACCTTTGGACCAGCTACAGCACAGGTGGGAACTAAAGGTGGAGCAGTCTCAGTCTACATTAAAACCAACCTCACATCCAGACTAGTTAAAGTACATGACCCAGTGGAACCCATACATGTGTAACTCACCACAAACAGAGGCTTGTACCATATCCTTGCAACCTGTAGGTTCCCCTTCGTGTTCCAGGAAACCCATACTAACCAACTCATTGTACTAAAGACCCTCACCATTCAATCCAATATGATACTCATGGGGGACCTCCACTAGCCTCTATAGACTGGGAATCTTATACCACTTCCAATGCACAAGACCAGTGATTCCTAAACTTGTTAATAATGACATCCTGGAACAGTTGGTCCATTTTTCTACCAGGGGTACAAACACCCTTGACCTTGTACTCACAAACATGGGTAGGGGGTTGATGTTCCTCACCTAACGTAATGTCTCCGTTCATCATATCTGACCATAAGGCAGTTTTGCTTGAAATAAAAATTAAATCTGGGGATCCAGTGAAACCAAATAATTCAGGAACTATTCCAAGGCTAGCATCTCTCTACTAAGCAACAATTTGGCTAAATTCCAAGCACCCTCAAACCCAGTAAACACCATAGCATATTTACAAAATCTTTGTGCAGACGTACTGACAGCTGTAAAGAGCAAGCCCACTCGTATTAAAGAATAATGTGAAATCACAATATCAATCAGTTATACAACAAAAGAAAAAAAAAACTTGGCCAAGTGTATAAGGAACAAAGCCATACATACTAAAATCCCCCTGACCATTCTAAACAGGTAGCTAAGAGGGCTAATTATTACTTCAAAGACTAAATTTGAAGAAAAAATACCTTCTCAGGCAAAGGACAACCACAAAACTTTCTATAGTTATGTCCATAACCTCAGGGGAAATGTGCAACAATGCACAGAATGTCCTGTAAATGGCATCATCCACACTGAACCAGAGGCCACTGCCATCCAATTGGCTGACAGGTTCAGGTCAAATCCCCCTTCCCAGATAGTCCAAAGGAAATACCACATACCACATTCCCCCCAGACATTACTAGGGAGCAGGTCTTCAATGCACTTTCCAAGGCCAAACCTCTGCATCAATGGGCCTCAATAACATCCTGGGATGCTTAATAAATATAAACCAAACACTGGAGGTGGCAGAACAATATGCTCCAAAAGACAGGCTATAGTCACAGTTTGTCTTAATGACATATACCAATTCCAAGGGCAACAAATCTTCAGTCTTCAGAAAATATCCTCTAGGCAACAATTGTATAAACAGAATGTTTAATATAAAGGCAAGCGCTTTCACCGTCTAAGGCTTCATCAGGCCAATACAAAAATCCATTAGCATAGGAAACACCTTAAATACTTTAAAATGCAATGACATCATTTCCACTTTCAATTAACATAATAAACGTGCTCCTACAATTAAAGCGCAATCACCAAAACTCTAATATTAAAACAAACACACTTATAAAAGTGCACTGTAAAATTTCATCATTTAAGCTAATAAATAAAAAACTTGTCTTATTATCAAAATAACATATAAATACACTAAAATTATATAAATCAAGTCTACTAAACATTTCTAGTGTTAAAAACATCATAAAGGTGAAAGAATTTTAAACTCATATAAAGACATCCATACGGAGAATAGAAAATACAGGTAAAAATAAATAGCATACATACTTGAACTATATTCCATTCAAACATCTCAATAAACTACGTCTTGTCTGTTACTTAAAAATACAGTCATATTAAGTATAAAACAGTAAATAAACCAGGCAATAAAGTAATATCAAACTAGATAATCCATGAAGCTACAGCTAGACCTAAAAATATATAAATACTCATTACTTTAACGGTCTACCTTTTAAAACTGGCTTGATGGATACCCTATCATTCAGCCCTGGCGTATTATCTGCTCTAAGCCTAATAATCCACCGACTTTCAAACTCTTCAGTTTTATTTCTAATATCTCCCCTTCTAATATTAGGAAAATTCCTTTGAATAACTTGAAATCTGAAGGTATGGTCTGGAGTGTTACTGCAAACATGTTTAGAAAGGGCACTTCTCAATGATTTATTATTGATGTCATACATATGTTCCCTAACCCTGTCCTTCAACCTCCTGTCAGTTTTGCCTACATAAAATGCTGGGCATATGGTACAGGTGGCAAGGTAGACAAGGCGTTGGGTAACACAATTAGCATGTACTCTGAAAACAAATTCTCGAGCAGTAACCGGATGTATAAACTTATTAGAGCTATCTATGTATTCACAAAAATTACATTTCATGCAAGGCTTTGTACAATAATCCATTCGTGCATTAGATGGGCCAGTTTCCAAAGTATTAGGACCACAGAGGATCCTATGTAAATTCATCTTGTTTTTGTACGTAAAGCTAGGCATTTCACCTATCAACTTGTGTATCTCAGGATCAACCTTAAGTATATCCCAAAATTTCATATATACATCTCTAATCTGGCTAACATCCTGTGTATAATAGATGCACACCCTCATTTTATTCTCACGTATATCACTACCTTGCTTGATTAACGTTATCTCATCTTGATTTCTAATAGCAAAATAAGGATATGCTCTATTTTGTCGTAGTTCATCCATACCTAAAAGACCTGTTGAGATCTCTTCAGCAGTATAAGACCTTTCCTCAAACTTCTGTGTAAGTTCAAATAGTTCACCTCTAAAACTTGAATCACACAAGTGTAGACGAGATACCCTCATAGCCTGGCCTTTAATAATATTCTTGAAAATTTACTTTAGATGCATCTGGATATAGGGTTTCATTTCTGGATGTATTCATTGAGAGAACTACTAGTGGCCTTATTAACACTGGTGTATATAGAAAAGAGTGCTATAGGAATGCACTTTTACACAGATCTAGTATGCCCTAACCTGTCAGGAGCCCCCAAAGTAGGAGGCCGGGTTCTGGTGGAAGAACCCCACCAGTGGAAAATAAATACCAATATTTCCCTTGTAAGGAAAGAAAGAGAATAAAGGGGGATGGAGGGAGGGAAACCAGGACCGCAACAGTGAATAAACTCAAACATCTACCTTTATGGTAAGTGTACACAACTGTACTATATTCTTCGTGTTTCACTGTTGCAGTCATCACATTTGGGTAGATTCCCAAAGCTGAGGAAATGGATGAAGGCAGTCAAGGAAGCTAGGGGCTGGCTAGGATGCCCTGCAAAACTGCAGAGGCAAACCCTGCCCTGGATTTGAAGGAGAGAGGCAGGTGGTAATACTTGATAAAAGTGCGAACAGATGTCCAGGTGGCACCCTCAAGGATGTCTCTAATGGGGACTCCTCTTAGGAAAGCTGCAGAGGTGGAGGCTGCTCTGGTGGAGTGTGTCCTGAACCCCTTAGTGGGAGACTTTCCATGCTGTTTGTAGCATAAATGGATGCAGTGTGCTACCCATTTGAAAATGGTTTGCTTGGAGATGGCTTTGCCTTCTGCCCCTGTAGCAAAGCTACCCAACAATTGATCAGACTTTCTGAAGGATTTAATCCAATCCAAATAGAATCTGATCTGTCTGTGCACATCTACAGAGTGAAGAATCATTTCCCCCTTGTTCTGGGGATTAGGAAAGAAGGTGGGCAGATGAATGGATTGGTTGAGAGCCACACTGGACATCACCTTGGGCATGAAGTATGGGTAAGTTCTGAGGGATACCCTGTCTGCATGGAAGATGATGAAGGGTTCCACAGCCATGAGTGCTTGCAGCTCAGAGACTCTTCTGGCTGATGTGATGGCCAGAAGGAAAGCCGTCTTCCAGGAAAGACATTTTAGCTCTGCAGAAGAAGCTGGTTCGAAAGGGGACAGGGTGAGCTTTTCCAAGACAAAGTTAAGGTCCCAAGCTGGCGTTGGTGTCCTTCTGGGGGGGCCTCAAGTTGCTAGCCCCCTGAGGAACTGTTTGATCAAAGGGTGTGAGAAAAGGAGCTGCTCAGTGTGAAAATGAGCAGAAATAGCAGAGGCATGAATTTTTATAGAGGAGAAAGAGAGACCACTGTGTAGTAGGTCAGCTAATTAATCTAGGATGACAGGGATGGAGGGCTGTGCCATATTGGCTCCCTTAGCCTGGATCCAGGTGCAGAACTTTTTCCATTTATCTGCATAAGACTTCCTGGTGCTAGGACACCTGGCCTCACAGATAACATCTAGAACATGGTTACTTAGAAAGGCAGATTGGTTCAGGGTTATGGAATAAGCCAAGCTGCCCAATTGAGTGTCTGCAATTTGGGATGCATGAATTCCACTTCCCTCTCGGTCAGGAGGTTTGGAATCTGAGGATGATGCCATGGAGGTAGTGGGGACAGGCTGTGCAACAAGGGGTACCAGTGTTGTCGGGGCCAGTCTGGAGCTATAAGAATGGTCCTTGGTTTTTCCTCCCTTATTTTGAGGAGTACCCTGCGGATGAGATGTAGGGGAGGAAAGGCACAGACCGATAGATTGACCCAAGGGAAGGACAGGGCATCCACTTTCCAAGCCATGCAGTGATGCTCCCTGGTGCAGTATTTTCTGAGCTGATGGTTGGTGTGGGAGGCATAGAGGTCGACCTTCGGGGTTCCCCATTTCTGAGTTATTAGGGTGAACATTCTTTGGTCTAGCTGCCACTCATGTGGGTCCAGAAGGTTTCTGCTTAAATGGTCTGCCAGAGAGTTGAGAGAGCCTGGTAGGAATTGTGCTAACAGGTGTAGTTGCATAGAAGAGGCTGTGAGCCAAAGGGTCATGGCCAGCCTGCATAAAGGGTAGGAATGAGACCCTCCCTGCTTGTTGATGTACCACATCACAGTGGTGTTTGTCTGTTTTGATCAAGAGAACCCCTGGAGATAGAAAAGGTTTGAAAGCTATCAAGGCGTGCTGCACAGCCATCATGTCTTATTGACTGATGTGCAGAGGGATTTCCTGAGGGCTTCATTGGCCCTGTATGCACCTGCTGTCCAGGTGTGCACCCCAAGCGTAGTCGGATGCATCTCTGGTGAGGGTCTAGGTGGCGGGGGGTGGGGAGAAGGGAAGTCCCTTGTTGTGGGAGCATGCTGTTGCCCACCAAAGAAACACCTTCCTGAGGCAAGGAATTATAGATAGAAGAGTTTCCAGGTCTTGAGAGTGTTGACACCAAAGGCTCTTTAGGTACCATTGAAGTTTCCTCATGTGCAGTCTGGCACATGGAATGAGTAGTATGCAAGATGCCATGAACCCCAGAGCTTGGAAGATCTTCCTTGCAGATAGCTAGGGTCTGGTGGCTAGTTGAGAGAAGTAGGTTGTCAGGAAAAGTTGTTTCTCTGGTGTTAGGAATGCCATCTGGGATGCTGTATCCAGACTTGCTCCCAGGAAGATTATCCTTTGGGCAGGCGCCTGTTTGGATTTCTTTTCATTGATTGTATCCTACGGAGGTTAGTAGTGTCTTTACAAAAGCCAGGTGCTTGAGCAGCTTTTCCTGGCTGTCTGCCAGAAAAAGGCAGTCGTCTAAGTATGGGTAAATAGGAAGAGGAGTTATTTCCTGCATGATTCCCTGAGAGGAATGAGGAGGTAGGCCTCTTTTAGATCTAGGGTGGCTAGCCAAGCGTCCTTGGAGAGCATGGGTAGCAGCTGCTAGAGGGTAAGCATTTTGAATTTTGGGATCACCAGGAAGGTGTTTAGAATTGATAGATCGAGGCTGGGGCACCAGGTGCCCTCTTTTCTGGGCACCAGAAAATGTCTGGGGTAGATGCCTTGGCCTATCTGTTCTGCAGGAATGTGCTCTACTGCTTTCATTGAGAGAAGGGAAAGGATTTGCTTTGGAGCCTCTGCCCACTGATTTGGTGGCAGATCTGGGAACCCTTTTGGGGTTGGAAGGGTATGGAAGGAAAATTTGCATTCCTGAGACACAAAGTTCAGAACCCATTGGTCCTTGGTTATGGTGGCCCAGGTGCTTGAGTGAAATATTTTTCTCCTAGGAGTAAGTGAAGGTGGGCAGAGGTGGGGTGGAGGAGGAGGTGAGTCATTCTGAGTTCTTACCATAAGGGGGTGGCTTAGAACTCCCTGGTTTTGAAGTGGAGGTAGTCCACTGCTTAGATCTCTGCATTCCCTGGGGCTGTTGTCTGGGGGGTCTGTTTCCACAGGGTCTAGGCTGGGCTGGTTTACTCGGAGCAGGAAAGGACCAGTGCTTGGAGGGACAATGCCTCCTGAACCTACGGGGCTGGACTTGTAAGAAATCCTTAACTGCTTCCATAGATTTTGCTTTTTCTTCCATCTTTTTTAAGACCTCTTCTGCCTTAGTGCCAAATAAGTTATCTTTGTGCAAAGGGGCATCCAACAATTTAGATTTGACATGGTCTGGCAGGGGTTGTTCCTTAAGCCATGCATGTCTTCTAATGACAGATCCAGTGACTGCTGCCCTGCAACAAGCTTTTAGGGCATCAAAACCACAGGGCAAAGTGTGTTTAGCTACTTGGCTTGCAGAATGCATTAAGTCTTGTAAATCTTTAGATTCTGCCCAAGCAGGAAAGGAAGACATTTTTTGTTTAAGGAGTTCCAGGGTATGTTGCTGAAATTTCAGTATATAGAACTGACAATTTAGTGCCCTGATAGCAAGTGTAACTGAGGTGTATACTTTTTTACCCCATCTGTCCAATGCTCGGGAATCCCTGTCTGAGGGGGTGGGATTCTTAGCAGAGGTTGTTTTAATCCCTTTTGGCCCTTGATAAATGACCTCAGGGTCAGCTGTTGGATTTTTAAAAATATATCTGTGTGAGTCAGGGACTCTATAGTACCTGTCTGGTTTTCTGGGAGCAGAATGTAGGGCGTCAGGAGTCAAGCTGGATTCAAGGAAAACATCATCCAAAACATCCAAAACTGGGGGGATGGCCAAGGGCCTGTGTGGCGGAAGATCTAAGAATTCCCTGAGTCTCTTTTTAGACTGAGGGTAGCCCTGGCTCTCCCATTGGAAATGCTCCCTTAAAGTATGCAGGGTTTCCCCAAAGGAAAAATCCTCTGGGGAGAGGCTGAAGGAATGGAGTCCTCTGCATCAGAATCCTCATAAGTGGAGAGGGGTTGCATGTCTTAACAGTCAGATGCATCAGATTCATCTGACTCTTGTTCAGACAAAAGTACAGGGGACAGATCTCTTTTCCTTTTTGAGGGGGTAGCTTGGCTTCCCCTGATCAACATGATAAGGTCTTCTGCCATTGTAAGAATTTGAGACTGAGGCAAGGTAGCAGGCGCCTGAGAGTGGGTCGTCAGTTTCTTGGGTGTGGTTCGAACCCTGGGCCTAAGAAACTCGGTCGTTTTTGAAAAAACAGTAGTCGTGAAAGAAGATATCGGTTTGTGTTGAGATTCGGTAGTGCAACGGACTTCCTCGGAAGCTGGTGCCTGCTCAGCTGCTCCAGACCCATCCAAGGAAGAGATGACCACAGGCTCCTTAGTTGAAGAAGAGTTTTGCAGCATACTGGACTCCGAAAGGGTCTCGGTAGCGGCCTGCGAATCAACTGTAGCGGGCATCAGGGGCTGCTAAAGTGCCTCACTGAGTACCGGAGGACTGACAACTAGCTTAATGGAAGCATCGTCGGTAGGTTTGGACCTGTACAGTCAGTCTCTGTCTATCTTTACATTTTTTTGGATAAACACTCTTTCCTTATTACCAGTAAAGATAACACTTCTCTTGAAACTGTCTCTACTGCCAAACTCTTGGGTATCCTAACTGATGACCAACTAAAGTTTGACAACCAATTGCAGGCAAATATCAAAAAAACTCACAAAAAATTTGGCATGCTTTACCGCCATTACCAATTTATCTCTCCCCCCACCAGGCTCACTCTTACTAACACTTACCTAACCCCATCCCTACTATATGGAGCCTCTAACCTTACCAACCTGCACTCCTCCCTCAAATCTAAACTTTCCTCCTGCTACTATAAGACTGCAAAATTCGCAACTGGCCACAGATCCAACACCCATCACTGTACCTCCCTACACCAACTGAAATGGCTTGAACTCCCCAATTATCTCATCTATACACAACTCATCCAAGCACATAAACTTATATTTAACGCCTCTCTCTGCCCCTCCCTCATCTCAACCTTTAAAATGCATCTTCCTAACAGATGCCTACGATCCAACCAACAAAATCTAATTGAACTGCATAAACCCTCCCACCCACCTGGCAAACATCTCCTTTCCTTCTGCCTCACACGCCACTGGAACTCCCTCCCACCTCTCATGCGTACCACCAGTAGCCTCTCTGTCTTTAAATCTCTTCTCCACTCTCACCTAACATCACTGTGGGAATGCTCTTGCTCCCATCCTACATAATATCTCTATCTATAACCCCTCCCTACCTCAAACGCTTCTATTGACACCTTCTTAGTAACTGTCTCTCTCTATTCCTCCTTAAAACATTTATAATGGGGTACTTTGCACTACCTTTTACAACTGAACAAACTCAATTATTAACACCGTGATTCTTTTTCTACCCTGACATTGACTATTCCTAAATTTGTAATACTTTTCTACTCTGACATTTAACATTGGGATATTGCATCTACCCTGCTATTGATCATTGCTACAACTCTGATACTTTATCTACTCTGACATTTTATTTTCTAAATTCTCTTAACCTCTGCATCAGTATCTAGTAGATTCATAGTTATGTCTTCTTAGTACTCTGTGTAACTTAGAATTATTTTTTAATATTTTTTGTAACACTGTAATTATAACTAGTTGTATTTTTTGTTTTTTTGTAATACTGTTATTATAACTAGTTGTATCTTTGGAGCTTTTCTCCTCAGGACTCCACTGAAAACGGGCTCCTTAAGGCCCAATGGACCACCCTGGTAAACAAACTGCAAATAAATAAATAAAATAAATCTACTGTCGGATGGCTTAACAAAGCCATATTGGAATTCGAAGACTGTAAACGAAAATATCTGGCTACAATAAGGGCCCAATGACGGATAGTTCTGGCGCTGAGCAAAGCACAGAAGCGATAATGGGGGATGTCGAGGTCTGGGCCTAAACAAGTGACGCAGTAAGACTGGAAGTCTCAGTGTGGTATTTGCTTTCCACAGGCGAGACTTTTTCTGACATCGGTTAGTGCAAGAAAAAAGGATTTCCAATGGGGTACTTAGCTATAGAAGACTTCAACTTCAATTTGGAGACAGCAACCGACACAGAAATACTAAGCCTTTGGTATTCGGTCTGACCAAGGGCTATCCTGGTAGGGATAACCCAAATATGATGACTGCAACAGTGAAACACACAGAACATCGCCACAAACAGCTGGTGAAACCTGCAGAAACTCTCTGTCCTATTTAAGTAGAAACATAACTGATGGTGCACATCTAACGTATGCAAGAGATATTCCCATTTATTAACAAAATTTGGGAGGAATACTGGCAATTGGATTGACTGGTTCAGATTTGCTTCTATGGCAACTGTAGGCAAGAATGAAGGGTTAGTTCGAAGGGTTACCCTGTCTTTATGAAAAACCATGAAAGACAGTTTGATAGAAAAAGCCTGCAATTCCAAAACTCTTTTAGCTGAAGTTATGGCTACTAGGCAAGTCATCTTCCATGACAAAAATTTGATATCACATGTTGCAGCAGGCTCAAATGGCCTTTGTGTGAGAGAATGCAGCAAAAAGGAAAGGTCTCAAGGAGGCGAAGGATCCTTGACAGGGGGTCGGAGCAGAAAAAAAACTTTTAAAAATGCTTTACACAGGTGAGAGGAGAAGGCAGGTTTCCTCGCAAACATGGAAGTTGGAAATAGCTGCCAACTGCACTTTGATTGTCAAGAAGCTAGCTCCATCCTGAAACAGCAAGGACAAGAAGAGCAATATATCTAAAATAAAAGCTGAAGCTGGATTGAGACTGCGCTGCTTAGCCCAAATAGAAAACCTTTTCCACTTACTGGGATAGATCTTTCTAGTGGAAGCCTTCTTAGAGGCCAGAATAATGATCTTAATGGGAGAAGGTAGCCACAGCTGATTTAGGATTACTGGAAGTTGACAAACCATGCCATCAGATGAAGTGTCTGGAAGTTGTGAATCGGACGCTGAGAGGTATGAGAAATCAGATCTGGAATGGGAAATAGTATCCAAGGGGGGTACTTCAAATGTGACCGAGAAAGGGGGAACCCACACCTGCCAAGGTCAAAAGGGGGCAATGAGGATCAAGGTGGCCTTGAGACAAAGACCTTTCTGGAGTATTCTGGGAGTGAGAGGTATATAGGAGGATAGGCATAAAGGAGACCTGGAGGCCAATCGTGGACAAAAGCGTCCCTGGGGGACTTCCCGTCTGGGGGAAACAGAGCGAAATACCGACTGCATTTGTGGTTGAGAGGGGAAACAAACAGATCGCAGCTTGGCTGACCCCAGCAAAGAAAGATCTCTTCCACCACAGAAAGATTCAAGGACCACTCGTGAGGAATAAGGAATGCCCTGCTGAGTCTGTCCGCCAGCACACTGGACTCTCCGGGAATATGTGTTGCAATATGAAAGTGCCCCAAGGACATCACCCATTCCCACACTGTCATGACCTCGCTTCAAAACAGATATGAATGTGTAAGTCCTTGTTTCTTGATGTACCACACAACAGCCATGTTTTCCGTGTGAACTGCTACGGTACCCAGAGGGAGGCAGCCCTGAAAAGTTTGCAATGTGAGAAGGACTGCTCATTTCCAGTACATTTATGTGCAGTATGGTCTCAGTGGAGGACCACATGCCTTGGACTGTCTTTCCCTGGTAATGCCCCATCCCAAAAGGGAAGCATCCAAGGTCACTGTGGCACTTGGGGGGGGGGGGGTATGATCTGCCTGCAAGGAGATCAGGAGAGTGGATCCACCTAATGGTGATGATGCCTGCACACCGAGGTGAGACGGATCAGGGTTGTCATTGGATGAGACAGGGAGGGCCACTGAACCAATAGACTCCATTGTAGAACCCTCATGTAGAACCTGGCTAACAGCACCAGATAGATTGCCGCCACCATGGACCCTAAGGCCCTGAGAATAAGATGGGCCTGTGGATGAGACAGATGGAGAAAACACTGGACATGAGATCTGATGAGGTGTACCCAGCGAAGCGGGAGTGCTGCAATCTCTGACACAGTGTCCAATTGGATCCTGATGAATTCCAGATTTTCAGATAGAATCAAGTTCAATTTGGGGAGATGCACTGAAAACCCTAACTGGTCAAAATGTTGCAGTAGGTACTGAGAAACAGTGGCCAGACTTCATGGGAACTGTGAGGAGCCAATCGTCGAGGTACAGAAACACCTGGAATCCATGCAGTCTCAGGTGAGCTGTAGCCACTGCCATGCACTTGTTGAACAGCCAGAGGGCTGTGCTGAGACCAAAGGGCAGGGTCCTGAACTGTTAGTGACTGGCCGTTACTCGAAAGCAGAGATGTCTCCTGGAGTGCCTGTCGATTTTTATATGATAGTATGCGTCCTGGAGATCCACGGAGCACATCCAATCATCCTTGTGCAACAGAGGCATGATAGACTGGAAAGTGACCATCTGGAACTTGGACTTCTTGACACAGAGATTGAGTACGCTGAGGTCCAGGACTGGACACAGGTCCCCCCATCTTCTTTGGCACCAAAAAGAAGTGAGAGTAAGTTCCCAATTCTCATTACCCTGGGGGGACCTCTTGGATAGCTCTCTTTCGAAGAAGCTTGAGCACTTCTTCCTGAGCTAACTCCCTCTGATAGGATGGTGCACTGGGGAGGTATCTCCTGAACAGAGAAGGAGACTGAGAAAAGGGAATAGAATACCCCTGGAAATGACCTTTAGCACCCAACGATCTTTTGCAATACTTGTCCAGTCCAAAGGGTGCAAAGACAAATGACCCCGTCTGCCTCCTGGGCAAGACAGTCGGGCAATGCTTCAGTAATGCTGTTGGGGCTTGTTAGAGAAGGGTTCCTTGATTGTTAGAGAAGGGTTCCTTGGAGCCCTGATTTTGTAGATCCCCTCTGCCCCTGGGGCATCGTCTGCCATTAAACCCTCTCCCCCAACCTCTGGAGGAGGGTTCATCCTGAGCAACCTGGAAGGACAACTGTGACTTGTGAAACCACATTTTCCTGGCCCTTTGCTGCATCTTGTAAAAGGCGCATTGAGGGGTGGAAAACCTGATTCCTACAGCCAACAGGGTCTTGCCTTCCTGGTCGCTGTGGGCAAGTGTCTTGTTGACCAAAGGGCCAAACAGGTTAGAACCATTGAAGGGGCATTGGTGAAAGATGCCTTAAAGGACTCTCCAAATCCACAATGGCACAGCCAGGCTTGACACCGAATAGCGATGTCTGTGCCGGCCGCTCAAGAGGCCTCTTCTGTAGCGTTGGCAATCAGCCTCATCGATGAAATATGCCAGGTAATTAAGTGCCCACAGACTGAATGCAGCTGAGGCAAAAACCTGCTTTCCATGCCTGTCAATTGTCCGAGGCTCATGGCTGGGGGGATGGAGAGAGTTGCTCTGTCCCACCAGCTCTTTCTTGGTGGCAGCAGCTACCACAATTGCATCGACTGGCTCACCTTTCAACCAGAACTGCTTGTCAGATTGGGGAACTGAGAAATTTGTCCGCAAATTTGGGAATAGGCTACATAGTATCCAGCTCCATCCATGTTCTGCTGGTGATAAGGTCTACAAGTTCATCTGTGAGGTGAGACCCAGGAGGTAGATGGTACTGTCCTAAAAGCCTTCAGAAAGATGGACTCTTTGGAAAACAGGGGAGGGAAGATCAACTGCCCTTAAGCTTATTTCCAAGATGTCCCCAAGGAGCCATCCTTGGCAGGAGATCTGGGGGACCCATTTTCTTCATCAAAGTCCATATATTTGGTGAGTGACCCAGCAGGGGAGTCCAAATGTCTCCTCTTACATGATTTCTTCCAAGGAACTTCCTCCAGGGGTAGGAAGAGAGGGAGACCCCAAGTGGGGAAGCTCCCACCTAAAGGCTAGCTCGAGAGGGCTGACCTGGGACAGGATGAGTGGGGTCTGCTCGGAGGGCTGGGATGGTCCCCTAGAAGGCCAGGGAGGAAACTGTCTGGGAGAAAAAAGTCCTCTCTATGACCCAGAAAGCTGAAGGACTGGACAATGCCCCATCCCCACTCCTGGCGGGAAGGCCCGCCTGGGGAGAAGGACCAGAGCAGGCCAGAACCCCAGGCCTCTGGACTGTACTGGCTCCAAGCTGTTGAGGCCCAAAGCACCAAGGAGAACAGACCAGCCCAAAAAACAGGTCTAGAACCCCCACCCACCCAAGGACTCCGGGTCGACCACTCAGACCCGGGACTCCATCTGCCCAGGTGGAGGCCGAGCAGAAGTAGTCAGGGACTCAGATGGGGCAGGGGAAGAAAGGTCCCCAGGGATCCCCATCTCCCTCCTTGTGCAATCCAGGGCCAGAAAGTCCGAAACCAACCTGGTCGAATGAGGAGAAGTCAACAAGGGGGTAGAAGATGTCCCCCTAGCCAGATGGGCAGGGGACACAAGAAGCCCCAAGTCAATCTGAGCCTTGAGAAGGACCTTATCATCCTTTCCATATCAGAAGGGAGTAAACTCCTGGAGGACCTAGCCCAGGATGGGTGCCTAGATCCCGTAGACCTCCCTTCTAAAGAACAAGATCTGTGCTTGGAGGCGGAAGGGGAATGCCCCAAGCCAGAGCCCATGGGGGAATCCTCATTAACATTAATGGGATCAGACACTGATCCCGGATCTGACCGCTTCAGATCCATTGGGACCCAAGCGCTTGGTTCTCACAAGACCCAGAGCCAAGGAAGCCGCATCCATGGCTGGCCCAGATCTGACCAGATCTTAACGCCTCGTACCAGAGACCTTGGATCCGAGAGTGGATTCCCACGACCTCATTCCTGCAATCTCAGATCCACGGGCTTCGAATCTTAGGACCCAAGGGCAATGGATCCGACAGGATTGAAGCTAGAGTTGGATCTGAGGCACAAGGGTCTGAAAGCCTCACCTTTTTCAAGGAGGACAACAACCCTGGAGGCAGGGAGGGGGCCTTCCTTTTGTGCTCGGAGGGTCCGGACTTGGCAGGGGACTGAGCCAAGGGACCCCCTTGAGTCAACCCTTTCAAAAGGAGTTTGTTTCGGCTCTCGACCAAAGCTCTCGGGTTGAATGTGGCACAAATGTGCATTCAACCTCTAGGTGCTCGGTGACAAAACAATAAAGGCACTCCTCGTGCAAATCGGAAACACGCATCTTCCGACCTCATGACGAGCACCATTTAAAAGCAACAGGCTTGTAAGATATAATGGAAAAATTAGACTAAGCCAAAGGAGCACACTAACTCGAGACTGGAGAATCAAGCAGAGGTTGCTAACAGAAAATACAGCTGAATAAACTACCTACAGTAAACACAAACAATAAACTACACCAAAAAACTACCAAAAAAAACCTACTCTAGAAATATTATAGCAACTACTACTACAAAAAGGGTGCCACAATGGAACTACACAGCAAGAGTATATAACGGGAGGGGAGGGACTAAACTACTGATACAGAAGAGAACTAAAAACAAACTAGCTAAACACTAAGAAATATTCTATAAAGGAAAAAAATTTGAAAAATAACGCTACTTATCCCACTGCAGGAGCTAAGTCAAAGAAACCTACATCTATTGCTGATTCTGGCAAACGAGATCTGAAGGATTAGGGGGCAGCAAGGGATCATGGGCATGGGAGGGGTTTGAGCCTAGAAGCTCTCTGTAAAGTTGCCAGCTAATTTCCAAAGTCAGATCCAAGACCTAAAGGGTGATGAATGGTGACATAAATAACATCAGATCTTGATCTTTTATTTCTGCATGAAATCAATGAGCAAAAGCGAGGTATGTGATAAGATAACAGTCTGTGGCAACTGTAGTATTTGTGGAATCTGTATAAATCAACTGGAGGACAGTTTAATCTGGACAAAGGCTCTTGAAAAGTAGGTACATTTGAAAAAAAAATATGTACACCTAATTAGCCTGAAAACTGCATACCAGTACCGTAACTCCTCCTACTTCAAAGGGATTGTGAGATAACATCATCATTAGAAATGATAGCATAAGAATGCTGGTGGCGTAGCTATGATATACAAAAAACACCATGAAATCACTTCCTCCCCCTACACCCAACCCCAACTTCCCCAATGCTGAAATATTTCTCTCTCTCCTGTAAATCAACAAATAAAAGAACATATGCATCACTGCCATCTATCCTGCCTAGAAACATCCCATTGCAACAAGAAATTCTGTACTGGATCTCTCATAATATCAACAAGGAAGTGACATTAACATAGACTACGTACTAATTAACCACTCTCCCACACTCTCCATCAATGTGTTTTTGTTTTTTACCCAAATTTATCACTAATGCTACTCAGACAAATGCAGTAATAGAAAGTCTACATTAGACTAGCTCCTCACAACCGCCCTAAGAAAATTAACTCTACCGGCTACCTACTTGACACCATCAGTGGCCATCTACTGTCCTTTGCCATGAGGCAATTTCATCATGCACATAAACACAATCTTTAATAATGTGCAAACACTCTCCTCCTTCGATAATGGCATCTTCATTAGATACCTCAACAAATACAACTGGGATATTCTAAAATACTTATTCCTAGATGACACCACAACTCATTAACAACACAATATTTAACGTACTAAATGAACTGGCTCCTATCCTATCAAAACAAATCAAATCCACCCCACCCCACAGCTCACAAGAGTAACAAGGCAACTGATGATAAATAGAGATACAGCTTGGAAAGCATGGTCTACTAACAAAACACCACAAAAATAAATTTTAGACAGCTAAGGAAGGTTTCTGAACAAAAAAAAAATCTGATCAGTCAAAACTAAACACTTTTCCAAGCTCAAAGACAACCACCAACAGAAGTCTAAGCTTTTTTGGAATGCAATCAAAAGACTATTACACCCAGTCCAAACTGCAACTCTTTCACCAACTACTGCCACCAACTCAGTCCCTATAGCTACCCAGTTCAATACACATCACTTACACGCTGTACTCTCGCTCCCTGCTTAACAACAAACCACCCAGAAGCCTCACAAACCCAAAGAGGATTTTGGTGGTGATTAGTACTTTCTCCCTCCAACCAGTATCCACCTCTTAAAACTTAATTCCACAGTAGCTTCTTAAAACTTAAAAATTCCACAGTAGCTACTGACAACCTGCCACCAGAATACCTCAGAATTGCTACAGATACCTTGTATCTATACTTATAAATCAATCAATTACAGAAAACTATGTCCCTGCCACCTGGAAAAAATCCCACATCATACCTCTACATAAAGAGGGAATATCCGCAGTCCTGTCCATTTACCGAACCTACAGACATTCTATCTCCACTCTCAAAAATATTAGAAAAATGAATTAATTCACAACTTTCCATCTTCACAATAACAATCTCCTCTCCAACACTCAATATGGTTTCCGACCTCATCACAGCATCACTATTGCACTGCTCAGTCTTACCAAATAATAGATCACTGTGCTGTGAAATCTGTATTACTGCATAGTTAATATCTAACTATACCTGTACAAAGTATAATTAGTATACAAAACCTTTCTACTGTATGTATAGTTAATATTTTACCCAATTTAAAATTGTAAAATTAATTTTAATCAAGTTCTGTCATTATTTATTATATAACTTAAAAGATTTTGGCTGTACTTCATGCACTGGAGCTTTTCTCCCCTATTGTTAGTCCACAAGATAATCCAGGACACCTGTTCCTCAGGTGAGGTATAGCTAGATGATTACCAACTACTTTAAATGATTTAAAAAAAATGAATGCTGTTTTTACAGAAATCTCTGTCAGCACAGTAAAAGAAGTTGTCTTACCATAACGTTCCATCTGTGTTGTAGATCCTAATTCATTCATTACTGTTAGGACTTTGGTTCCATCCTCGGAACTGACACTGCAATTTCCAAGCTCGCGGCAGCCAAAAACTCTCAGCTAAGACCTACCCATAATGCCCCTCTCATAGTTACTCCAGATCGAGTTTGCCCGCCCTATATAATGGAGGTAGAAATGGAAAACAGTTGGAGGCTCTGTCTGAGCAAATACCCCAACAAGGAGTTCCTAAAGTCCACCAGGAGTCCAGGCAGGGGGAAGGAGGGCTGAAGTAATGAATGAATAAAGATCTACAACACAGATGGAATGTTATGGTAAGACATAACTTCTTTATCTGATGTTGTAAATCTTTATTCATTCCTTACTGTTAGGACAGAGTCCACAGCTACTTGAGTCCTGGGTGGCCCTAAGGAAGGACATTCCTGCGCACCATAGAACCAAAAGATGTTTGTTCCCTGGAGGCCAAATCCAATTTGTAATGAGAAATAAAGGTATGAAGTCTTGTCCAAGTGGCTACTGCGCAGATATCATCCATAGAGGCTCTGGAATGGAAAGCTACAGAAGTAGCCATAGAACTGGTAGAATGAGCCTTTATTCTGGAAGGTAACGATAGCTTATTCTGTTGGTAGATAAAGGTAATGACGTTTCTAAACCAGGAGGATAAAGTCACTTTAGAGACAGGTTTACCCAATCTGGATCCTGCAAAGGCCACAAACAACTGATCTGTTTTCCTGAAAGATTTAGTCCTGTCCAAATAAAAACGAAGCTGCCGATGCACATCAAGGGTGTGCAAAATGTACTCCCCTCTGTTAGAATGTTAAGAGAAGAAAACTGGCAGGTCAATAGATTGGTTAATGAAAAATCCAGAAATGACCTTGGGCAAGAAAGAAGGGTCAGTACGAAGGGACACCCTATCCCTGCGGAAGTTCAAGTACGGACTCTTGACACTCAAGGCCTGCAGCTCAGATACTCTTCTCGCTGAGGTAAATGCTACTAGAAGTAGGGTTTTCCATGACAAAAAGTTTATATCACATGAATCAAAAGGCTCGAAGGGAGGGCCTGTGTGAGACTGAAGCAACAAGGTCAAGTCCCAGGGTTCTTACTGGGAGCTTGACCAGAGGTTTAACGTGTAATACTCCTTTCAAAAAGGTCTTGCACAGACGATGTGACATAATCAAAGAATTATCAAATCCATTATGAAAACTGACGACAGCTGCTAAATGTACAGTGATTGTCGATGCTGAGGCTCCTGCATGTAAAAGAGTCGTCAGGTACTGAAGGATCTTTTGAATAGGCATAGAGAAGGAATCCAAATTCTGATCTTTGGTCCAAATAGAGAACCTAGTCCATTTACTAGAATAAACTTTCCTGGTGGAAGGTTTGTGTGAAGCCAGAAGAATTTCATGAAGAAGAGATGGGATGTCAGGCAGCCTGGCAATCATTGCAAGTGGAGGAACCCAGCTGTGAGCTTGAGACTGTGGAGATTGGGGTGAATCAGTCCCAGAGGATGAGATAACAGGCCTTAGGAATGATCCAGGATCCACGGGCTGTGAATTAGATGAGGCCATAGGAACAGGAACCAGACTTGACTGGGCCAATAAGGGGCAATGAGGATCACTTTGCCTCTCAACCTTTGAGCTTTCTGGAGGAATTTCGGAATGAGGGGCAATGGAGGAAAGGCATACAGTAGACCTGGGAGCCAATCGTGCATTAGAGCATCCTGAGGGGGAATCAGGGCAAAGTAGCTTCTGCATTTGTTGTTTAGGGGGGAAGCAAATAGATTGCAGCAAGGTTTGCCCCAGTGGTGGAAAATCTGATCCGCTATTACAGGATTGAGGGACCACTAGTGAGACATCAGGATGTTCCTGCTCAGATTGTCCGCAATAAGGTTGGAACTTCCGGGAATGTGCGTTGCTATAAGAAAGCAGTTGGAAGCTACTGCCCACTGCCAAATCATCATGGCTTCCCAACACAGGGGGTAAGACCTGGTTCCGCCTTGCTTGCTGATATGCCAGACAACTGACATGCTGTTCGACTGAACTACAATGATCCCAGAAGGTAGGGATGTATGGAACGCTCGCAATGCTAAGAGAACCGCCCTCAGTTCCAGGACATTTATGTGCAAATTGACCTCCATGGGGAACCAGGTGTCTTGGACCGTCTTTCCCTGGAAATGCCCCCCAAACCCAACAGGAAAGAATCCATGGTCACCGTGGCCGTGGGCTGGGAAAGACAGAACGGTCGACACCAAAGATTTGTTTGTGGCTTTATCCAGCATAGAATTTCTTCCTTGCAATGGTTTGTAAGACGTATCATGTAGTCAAGTGGGTGAGTTAAGATCGACCATTGTGCAGAAAGGAGCCACTGTAAGAATCTCATGTGCAGCCTTGCCAGCGGTACTAGAGTAATGGCAGCCACCATGGAGCCTAAGAGTTGCAGTACAAATGTGCTGGTACATAGGTCTGTTGAAGGAGGGCTTGGATTTGGTGTCTTATTTTTGAAAGCCTGTGAAGAGGGAGAGAAGCTTGACAGGATGTTGTGTCGAAGACTGCTCCAATAAATTCCAGTGTCTTTGTTGGGGACATTTGAGATTTGTCCTTGTTGATTGCAATCCCCAAGCAGAATTCGAGACCTTGAGTGTAAGCGAGGCTCTGGATTAGAAGATTCCTGGTCAGAGCGGTAAGGAGCCAATCGTCTAGATACGGAAACACCTGGAATCCTTGTAGTTGAAGATGAGCTACTACAACTGCCATACATTTGGTGAACACTCAGGGGGGGCTGTCGAGAGACTGAATGGCAGTGCCCTGAACTGATAGTGATTGGCTCCCATCCAAGCATTACGTCTCATGACAAAGCCTGATGCGGCAGCTCGAGCTGCCCCCTCGGTGGTGTGAGATATCAAACACATCAAGAAGTTCGAGATGGATTCAAGGGTAGCTAGTTGCGAGGCGACAGTGTCACGCACCTCATCAGGCAGTACCCCCACTAAAGAGGAGGACATTTCAGATACTAGGAGGCGAGTGAAGTGTACCACATAGTTCAGCGACAGAATGGCAAAGGTCACTGAAGCATAGGTCCACTTTCCCAGTCTGTCCATGGTCTGAGACTCCCTGTTCGGAGGATGGATAGTGGAACTATCTTCTGCCAGTTTCCTCTTGGTGGCCACTGCCACGACTATGGAATCAACTGTTAACTGCGTGGACCAGTGAGGCTGGTCTTCAGGTGTGGATAGAACTTTGTCCGGCCTCTGGGAGACAGGTTCTACATTGTCCGGGGCCTTCTAGGCACGCTGCACGATCAGCTTAACAAGCTCATCTACAGGTGGGGTCACTAAGGAAGTAGATGGCTGGGCACAGAAGGCCTGCAAGAACACTGACTCCTCAGAAGAAGGGTTAGAGGACTACTAGTTTCCCCGCTGCTTGAGGATTTCGAGAATGTCTTTGAATGAGATGTCATCTGGGGGAGAACGTGGGGACCCTTCTCCCTCATCACAATCGGTGTCTTTGGTGATAGATTCCTCCGGGGAATCAAGGTGCTTCCTCTTGCACCGCTTCTTCCGGGGTGGCTCCCCAATGGGATCTTCTGAGGAGGACTCCAGAGAAAGGGTTCCCTTCAAAGGGAGGGTCTTGCGGCTCCCGTGCTCGGGATCCCAAAGTAGGGGGTTAGGACAGCTGCATGCTGAGGGGGGGGGGGGTTTGATGCTGATGTCATTGATGCTGACTGCGAGCCTGCGGAGGCAAGGACCCTGTCCATCACCTGGAAAGCAGGCCCACCCGAGGAGGGATGGGAGCCCATAACTGAGGACAACCTCAGAACCAGAGTCACACGCTACCCTGAGGAGCTCCGAGAGGACTGGAAGCCATTGGAGGCATGGACATAGCGCCAACAAAAAAAATAGGTGTCGGGCTAGGTACTAAGGTGCCGATGGTCCAAGCACTGCTCCTGAGAGAGCACCGGCTCCAACGGAGCCAATGCAGCAAGGGTGGTCGGTGCCAACAGGGAAAAATCTGCAGTCGGAACCAAGATAGTATGCACTGGGGTGGACATCGGTACCAAGATCTCAGAGACCTGGGTAGAGGTCAGAGGAGGATAAACAGGGCAATATGCTGTGAAGGATTCTGAGCAAGAGGAACGGAAGGTCTAGCTGGAGTGGGCAATCCCCTAGTTGCCAGAAGCTGGTCCACAACCCGCACTAGGTCTAGTTCAGAAAAACTCCTGGTGGATCTAAAGGAGGCTGCTGAAGGAGAATCAGGTCTTTCAAGAAAGGGGCTAAATCTTTGCCCCAAAATGGGTCGTAAAATGGAGAGTATCTGTTTCTTGGCAGATATTCGACTTTAGGAGACAAAGTCATAATGGCCACTGATGGTGCCAAAGCAGGTACAGTCATCGGAGGCAATGTTGGATCCAAGGACGGCACCGAAGCTGGTGGTGCTGATGCTGGAACTGAAATAGGAGTCAACATCATAGATGGCACTGAGGGAGAAGACACAGGGCTTGATGCCGAAGAGGTCTGTGCCGAGGGCGCCGGAGAAGCACAAAGCTGACTCAGTTCTGTAACTGACAGAGATGTGGGAACCGAGTGACTGTTTTTCCTCATGTTTTTTGGTCTTTGGAGGGGGCGAGACCTCCAACCCAGATAAAGCCTCTGAAAAAGATGTTTTAATTAAAACTTTTAAAATAAGCTTATTCTTACATTCTGCTAGTGTGCGATTGCTAAAACTAGCACAAATGTTACAATCAGCTTTAATGTGGCCCATGCCCAAACAGAAGACGCAACGAGCGCGTCCATCTGAGTTAGGCATCTTACGCCCACACTTGTCACACTGCTTAAACCCCAACTTAATTTGCCTGATATAGTACAGGCAACAAAGGGGTATCATAAGAGAAAAATCAATAAAAGAAAAGGAAGAGAACACCAACAATGGTATTTAAAAAATACCACAAATGGTAATGAATAGTGAGAAAAAACTAAACAGACTAAAAAACAAGAAATTATGAAGAGATTCTATACCAAAAAACACAATTAGCTTTGAGAAAGATGGCTAGGCACATCTGACAAGGAACGCAGCAAACGAGATCTGGAGTAACTATGAGCGGGACATTATGGGTAGGTCTTAGCTGAGAGTTTTTGGCTGGCGCAAGCTTGGAAATGGCCATGTCGGTTCTGAGGACGGAATTGAAGTCCTAACAGTAAGGACTGAATAAAGATTTACATCATCAGATACAATCTTTCAGCTTCACCGCAGCAATACCTTAACTGAATTAGTTTTCAGCACAAAGCTTCTTGGTGTCTTAGTTGACGAGAACTTAAAATATGATTAATACATCACTCAAGCCATCAAGAAAACTCACCAAAAGTTAGAAAATGCTAGACAGGAAATAGCTAGGATAAGTACTCCACCAAGGTACAATAAAGTCATAAAAATCCACAAAGAAATGGTGAAGCAACCAAGGCACAGAATGTCCTAGTTTAAACACAGTCCAAGGATAAATAAAAGGTAGGTAAAATCCAAGGTAAATTTATTCACTCAGGTAAGCGCTTTCATGATACACATATCACTTCTTCAGACCTTCAAACACTCCCTACTCAACTATATTTAAACAGTATTCAAACCAATCAAATCAAACCAATTAATGCTTGAAATAATTAGCACTTAAAGTAAAACCAGTCATTCTACAATATGTACAAAGTCATACTGGAAAACATTTCAAGTATAGATACGTAATAAATATTGTAACATAAAATGCATTAGTTAAAAATGAATTAGTTAAAAATGATTAAAATATATATGTAATATGTTTATCTGTCTTTCATTAAAATAATTTAATTTCATTTGAACAACCTCCTATTCTTCAAAACTGGTTTCAAGGGTATATGAGTTAGTACACTACTGCTGCATATCTATGGTGACACCAGTACTGAAGATGTCAGACAGACAGTGGAGCATGCAAGTAAAGAGGAGGGTTATACAGTACAGAGATAAAAACATCACAACAGAACCATCTGACATGTTTTATTTATCTATTTATTTAACGAATGATGACCATGAAAGTGAAATTTTGCAAAAGGCCCTCTTTTCTGCCACTACTCAAGCATATATGTTAATCCAGGGCATCAACAAAAAAGGCAGTCTAGATGCAGGAAAATGAATCTGTTATTCAAACCAAGTCACGTATAAAAAATTAAGTGAACCAGAGTAGGTGTTTACAGGTTGATGCACATGTAAGTATACATGCTATACAAGTGATACATTATCTGAGTACACAAATATAACAGAAATCTAGCAGCAATTTAAAACATGATACTTTGTAAGTAGGATAAGAATGTCTTTGTTAACACCAAATAAGCAAAGCAGTTCATAGGTTCACAAGTTTATACTATGCTAATGACCACCACAGCCTTTACAAAACTAGCTGTGCAACCCAACCTAGACCTACAGCTCCTTGGACATCTACATGGTGGGATATGGTAGCAAAGAGGTAGCTAGGGGTTATATAGTAGACAGGTATGTTAGTTGGGGATTAATTTACTTACTGTTGACCTGTGTCCTTCAGAGACCGGAGAACAGACACAGGTGAATTTGTGATTTCCCATCCAATGATCAAAGTCTCTTTTGAATAGGGTCAGGAATGAACTGCGTTATGTAGATGGAGAACTTATTCCATAGTGTGGGGATCTTTGGAGAGACATATCTGTTTCTCCAGCATGTTCTATTTATGTCGTAGGCAAAGTTCAGGTCCTTGGATCTGGTGCTGTTTGTCTTGTGGATTTGCAAGATGTGTAGTAAGGAATATATTAGAATTCTCAGATGGAAGCAGTAAACGATGATCTCTGTCAATTCATAGCTTTTGAACTAGCATCGCCCCAATTTAATCATCAGTGCATGTGCTTAAACAGAATAAAACAGCCTCCAGAAAATTAGAAGAAAAAAAGTTCAAACACGACCAGGGCAACAATCACAGTTAATATGTGACCAGCTTCAAAACAAGCCAATGCTTCTGGCATCCTAAATCAGAAGCATCCTGCCTTTGTCCTTAATATACAAGTCTACATCATAGTTTTAGATTATTCCTTGTAAAAGACATACCCCTTTAACACTTCATATATAAAGCCTGAATGTTAATTTTGTAACCCTTACAACTAAAAATTAAGAAATGAGTACCTGTCATTTGTCTCTATTCTTTACACATCCCCTCCATTCTAATTTATTACTAAAATAAACACCTACACTTCAGCTCTGTAATCCAGTCGCAATATCCACCATCTTCATTGCTAGTACTCAAAACAAAACTACAAACCATTCCATTAATATTTGTGTTACTGGAACTAAATAACATATTTGATAACTCCAACACAGATATTTGACTACATCATGCCAATTAAAATGGACAATATTAGAATATGCAATGAAAGTCCACCCTCCAAGCGAGCTTTTTTAAACAGCATTTTACAATTCTACAGCATGTTAAAATTTTCATGCAAACATGTATTACACATTATCAACATCACACTTTTCCCAGTCAATGTATTTGGCAAGTGTCTAAACAGATGTGTATCATACCACCAATTTTCTTTAAAATTAACTCTGCAACAAAAATTATTTCCTTTACAAATTTTTAACAGCTTGTATTCACCTGCCACTTCTGAAGATCAAGAGATATTACAGCTACATTTCAGTATTTTAAGTTTCCTAAATACAAACTTTTTTAGTAAGGTGATTCTCAGGACACCATAGCAAAATCACTTCAAAATGCACAATACTAGTTGCTTGACATAGCACTGGATTCACAATGCTGTTTTTTCCTGTACCTCTTTCCGTCACAACTGTTGGCACCTAGGGTGCTTACTTAACCTCCTCTACAGTATGACTTTTTGACCAGTACACCCATCTAAACCCTCCCAAGTGGGTACAACAACTTCTCAGAGATGATAGCCCTATAACTACCAAAGACAGAGAGCAAAGAATAGGGGGTGAGAATCAGAGTAATCGGGGGGGACACACAAATACAGGCTGCTGCCAAATACTCATAGCTTTTTGGTTGAGTGGTGCACAGTGGATGCAGGAATATCCTGCCATGCTGTCCTATATAAACTACCTTGTTTAAGTAGGGCTCTCCTCCAAAAGGAGTCATGTGGTAGCACTAACTGAGAAGAGGGGACCTTTTTTCTTTAGTACTTCCCAATCCAACCAGCTACAGACTCTGCCTTCAGCCTTAATCACCAGTAATACAGAGATACTTCTTGCCTCTTCATCAGTGAACCAGGTTACTTAAGTCAATGTGGTTAGAGACTTTAAAACGTTACAGGGCAAGTTATGAAAGGAATACTTAAGAGAGATCATCACTAAATTATGATACATTTCTTGCTGGAATATAATGCTACATTCCAATATTGTTAATACCATGTTAAATGCTGAAACAGACATGGTTACATTCTTAAAGCTTGCTTGGGTTGTACTGCAACAAACTTTTTCCCTAGTTATCTTACCTTTTTTCTGTGTCATGCCGTTTCTTCTAGATCTGTGTAAACTAGGTGTTACTGGAGTCATAAGTACAACTTGCAGTATTACTGCAAACAATGACATTGCCATGGTGAAAATGTCTGTATGCTCCTGTGATCCTTATGGCTAAGTTATCAGCAGGTTATGCATCTAATAAAGTCACCCTTGCCTGGAAGGGTCAGGCAAATAAAATGCAACAACCTACATTTACTTGGTCTTACCTCCATGTACAGCCTTCTTGGAGGTGGATATGTGTGTGTGTGTGTGTGGGGGGGATCTCTCACATACTGTGTAGTTGACCCTCTCAAGATGCTCTGGGGGGGGGGGGTATGGTATACTCAAGTCCCTGACTGCATGCCATCATTCATCTGTACTGTGAGACAACAAATTACAAGAGTTATTATCAATGCTACTGCAAAAAGGAAAACTCTATTGTTTGTACATAGGCAGCATTTACTGGGAGTATTTAGCCACCTTGGAGACAGTTGGTGCAGTACTCAAAAGATAGCCACCCACTTATTCTGTAGTTCTTCTGGGACACCACAATGTTCACGTGGTGAACAACAGATATATTTGGGAAGATGAAAACAGGAGGAATGGGTTGCCAGATATTTGATCCTGATTGGTGATTGACTGATTGAACTGTTTTATTTTTTTTACTTCTGTGCTAGTCATGGATTGTCCATAATAAACACCATGTTCTGAGGTCATACGTTCTGGACACTTGGTGGTGTGTTAGGTCAGAAAGCCAAGGGAAGTGGTCGTATAGACAATGAAAGCCCTAATGTCTAATCAGAGTATCCTGGGAATGCCTAGCTTTTGCTTGTGTGTGGAAGGAGCTAAATTCTCACCTCCAGAGGATCTTCTTCCATATATCTGGGGATGCTGTGAACATGCAATCTGAAAGGACCCTCCAACACCTCAGATGAAACAATGACAAGCAGCTGTGTCTAAAAACTTGACGGTGTTTGTCATAGCAGTAACCATAGGACCTGCTGGTAAAATCCAGCAATAAGGAAAGCCATCAGTTAAGAGGCCAGCCATGCACTTTTAATGCAAGTATCTACATATCTGACTGATGGGTACAAGTCTCCAAATTTGACTGAAATGTAGAAGCTATACTAGTCATCAAAGCAAAGACTAAGATACTGAAGGAAGAAGTCCAGACAGGCTATGGTGAATGACCTTCAAATAGCCTCAAGAGATTCTATCACACTGTTCAGTTAACTCAGGAAGGGTTGGGCAGGATACTGCAGTCAGTTCTCACCAAGGTTTCAGAAATGCAGAACTTGTTTGCCCACATACCTAATGGACAGAAAGAACATTCTGAAAAACACTTGAATCTGGTAGATGTGGCCTTTTCTCAAAAATCAGTCACAGAAGTATACGGGGACTGGGTCTACTTCTGCTGAAGAGCTGGCCAAGGTTATTTTACAGTTCCAGTGAGGTAAAGTCCTGAGGACTGGATGGCAGTGTTGTGAGTGTGCATGGCTTGTCAGACAAAGTGTATGACAGCACGTCTGGACTGGTAAAATGAGGTAGTTGCCTTCATGTTTTTTTTTTAAAAAGGGTGACAGACGGATATGCACCAATTATAAAAGAACCATGCTCCACAGTCTCCCTGAGAAAACCTATGCCAGGGTGTTATAACACATGACTGTCTAGAAGTCACACCCCTGACTCAGAAGCAGGGATGCAGACTTCATTCAGCCCATGAAAAATGGATTCAGTGCCTCAGCCTTACACAGACATTAGAAGTTTCAATGGAATGCTATTCAGGCCCTATATTTAAGGAGTAAGCTTTTTGTCCTTATTCACAGAGACAAGTCAAACAAGTTTCAGTTAAACATTAGATGCTGATTAGGGTGTGTTCTGACCCCCTTGTGACTTTTGTAGAGGGAATATCAATACATGGCCAAAGTATGGAGTGTGTCCATTTTGAGGAAACTTCACTGCAATTTTGCTGTTTGCAGATGATGATTCCATCTCAACATCAAGTAACTGCCACCTCTGACATTTATTGGAGAAGTTCAGTTATGAGTGTGAATCAACTGGGATGAAACTCAGCACCTATAACCTACAGATCGTAGACATCTCCTGGAAAATAGTAGGCTAGTGTATGCAATTGGTAGGGGTGGAGAAGTACAGTTGTGTACCTACCATAAATGTAGATGTAAGAGTGTCTTCACTGCTGCAGTAATTACACTTGGCTTATCCTGCCGTCAGGCGGTCCCGCAGTCGGCCAGAGTTCCAAAGTCTTGATCCGGCATCGGTTGCTGTTGCTTCTTCCCTGACGTCAGTGCCATTTTCTTCAGTCTTTCTTGCCGCGCGGTGCCCGAAGCAAAAGCAGTTCGCAAGTGCTGGTCGGCCAACTCCTGAGATTTTCAAATCAAATGTCCATCCTTCTCATCCATTAAGATCCACGCTTCTGCCATCTTGGCTCATTACAACACAGATCCTCCTATTTTCTCTCATCCATTGCTAAAACAGTACCTCACAGGGGCTAAAAACATAAGACTGCCCTGGAAAGCACCAACACCAACTTGGGACCTCAGTTTTGTCTTGGAAAGACAGCTACTTCATGTGGAGCAGTTTAAGAATCTTATGGTTTCATTAACAAGTGAAAACAGAGGAGATCAGATACTGACTAGTAGGTGGGCTCAGTGGAAGCAGTACTATATTAGACTACAGTGATGAAGTGAGAAATGACTTTAAGAACAAAGTCCTCAGTTTACAGAACAATGGATGTCCCCATCTTCTCCAGTGACCATGAGTGTTGGGTACTTTGGATAGCATTACAGATAAAAGTGGCAAAATTGAATTTCTCAGAGTTATAAATTCAGCAACCCAGAATGACGTCAAAGTACAGTCACTACTTTTCCAGTTTGAAAGAAGTCATTTTAAGTGGTCTGGGTACACCCTGTGAATATACCACCTGGGTACCCCCCACATCACTGCACCAGGCAAAGCCGAATGCAAGAAGGTCAAAAGGAACTTTTGAGTGATTATATTTCTCAGCTTGCATGGAACACCTTGGGATCCCACAAGATGTGCTGATGAATGCAACTAGGGAGAGAGAGAGAAGTCTGGATTTCCCTGTTCAGCTTGCTAACATCATACACTTCAATATGGCATGCGGTTTAGAAAATGGATGGACTACTATAAATGTGGTAATTACCAAAGTTCCAAGATACTGGATAAATGAAAAAAACAACAAAATGAGAATTAGAAGCTAATTACTTCTGAAAATACAATCAAAAAATCATCCATAAACACAGTAACTCTGACAGTTACTAAATGGTTTGATAATAAATACAATGTCAATTCCTACCTTAATTGTACTGTTAAGATACAAAGGTCAGATTTCATGCAGTGCAAGATGATTTCCGGAGGACTCAACCTGGGGACAAAACATTCAAAAATGAAAAATACTGCTGTTCCAGCTATTGAAACAGGATTAATAAACCAACACGTCATTAGAAAAAAGTGTAAACAATTTTATCAATAAAACAATTATTGATAAAAACACTGAAACCTCACAATTATGCACGACTCAAAGCAAAAAGATGAATTATGACTACCAAATAAATGAAATGTCTGAAACTACAACAGTAAAACAATAATAACACTATACATGTAGATTCATAGATTCATAGATTCATAGATTATTACTAGGCTAGCTGTCCTCATGGACCATTTTTAAGCCTAGCCAATTACCCCCTGTGAGAATCAAACCCTGAACCTTGTGCTTCTAAGGTAAACACCTTAACCATTACGCCACCCTCCCACCTGCGTGTGGATTTATAACAACAGGCCATATACTGCAAATGACACTGTATATGAAATGACCTATGTTCTTACACCTACTGACTCTTATCAAGTAGCCTATATACGCATAGGCTTTGAGAAGCATGGCTCTCTCCCTCAAGATTCTGTGTACAGAGTAGAGACGGAGTGATGAAAAAATGAGAATTACATAACAGCCATATTACAATGCATTGCTTTGGTGGCCCACCACATCAACAAAGACAAGAGAACAGGTGTAAGAAAAATTAATGTCATGTAATCACCATAACTATGCATCTCTATTGATCATTTTCATTCTTCCTCAACTGATGGGTCTGGGATCTGGCTCAGCCACATTTACTAGACTCTCAGATCCAATTCTCGAACTACTCCCTTTATCCATAATGCCCCAGCTTCCCTGCAATACCTCAGATCAAGTTTGCTGTCCCAAAACCAACAGAAATGACTAATCTCAGTCCAAGAACTTACCTCAGGCCAAGACAGGAAGAAGGCTGGTAGAAAGGACTGGGGCTTAAACATGGAACAGGGGTTCCACAACAACCATAAGGTTACTCCAGAAAAAGGAGGAAGGAGGATGGGAAGCTGAGGAAGAATAAAAATGGGACAACTTAGATGCATAGTTATGGGGAGTACATCATTTTAATATTTGATTATGTCATTTTTATTTGTTCCTCAACTGATGGGATAGACTCCTCAGCTACATGAACCTTGGGTGGCCTTCATGGAAGGATACTCTGAAGTAATGCAGAACCAAATGCAGCCTTGCTTCTGAAGTCAAATCCAATATGAGCAATAAATGTATGAACATTGGAGCTGTGGCACAAGTGTCATCAACTGAAGCCCTAGACCAGAAAGCAGACAAAGTCACCATGGACCTGCTGGAGTGTGCTTTACATGGTCTGAGTAAGGACAAACCTTGTTGACTGGAAACAAAGAATATGCAGTCTGTCGACCATCTGGCTAAGGTAACTTTAGAAATTGGTCTACCCAATTAGTTGGGGGAGAATGAGACAGACAATTGATCTGTTGCTCTGGAATCTTTGTACCAATGGAGATAAAAGCAGAGGTGTGTGTGTGTGTGTGTGTGTGTGTGTGTGTGTGTGTGTGTGTGTGTGTGTGTGTCTATGAGATGAAGCATGTATTTACCTTTAACAGTGAAGTTGGGAAAGAAAACAGGCAAATTAATGACTTGGTTAATTTTCACCTCTGAGGCCACTTTGGGCAAAAAGGATGGACTGGCCTGGATGCCCAAAGGGGTACTTAGCTTTAGAAGACTTCAACTTCAATTCGGAGACAAAAACTCAGGTAGCAGCCAACCGGCACTCATGCGAACTGCTTCTGGCTCCACAGCAAGAAAAACTAATGTAATGGCGTTGGCTGCCTTACTTTATACTACTGATGACCTGACGTCAGTCCTCAAGTAACAGCAACCAACGCAGAAATACTAAGCCTCTGGTATTCGGGCCCAGCCGAGGGCTACCCTGGCAGGATAACCCAAATATAATGACTGCAAACAGTGAATACACTCGAACATCTACATTTATGGTAAGTGTACACAGCTGTACTTTGTGGACAATCAAGTATGGGGATTTGTGAGTGAGAGCCTGGAGCTCCGATACTTGTCTTGTAGATGCAATAGCCACTGGAAAAGCAATTTTTCAAGATAAATATTTTAGGTCAGATCTAGCCAATGGCTCAAAAGGACTCAATCAAACCTGGCAGTACAACCGTTAAATGCCAGGGTGAGGTAGGGTCATTCACTGGGAGAGTCTAAACAAAAAGGTTAAGGAAAGCCTTGTACAACTTTGATGAAGCTAAAGAGGAAGCATTTCCCCTGAATGAAAATTAAACATTGTTGCCAAATGCACTTTGACAGTAGAGAGAAACTAACTCTTTCTTGAAAAACAGATTTGAAAAACTCCAGAACAGCAAGAATAGGGGTAGTGAAAGGGTCTAATTCCCTCTGAAGAGCCCAAACTGAGAATCTCTTAGATTTGCTTTTGTAGATCTTCCTGCTAGAGGCCTTCTGAGATGACAGCAATATCCATTGGAACGGGGAGGAAAGCCTGTTCTGTCTGATCATCGCTGGAACTGGGGAAACCATGTGGTCACCTTGAGGCCTGTAATGTCTGGGTGATCCAGTCCTGTGGGATAAGAGAGGAGGTCTGAAATGGGATCCAGTATCCAGGGTGTATAGCGAAGGTGAAATCAAAGGAAAGGGAACCACACTTGATGAGGTCAAAAAAGGGCAAAGCGGATAACCATGCACTTCTGTAAGAATTCGGGAATCAGAGCTATCGGGATAAGTGTAAGGCAGACTGGAGGACCAAACATGGGCTAGAGCATCTCTCAGTGACTTTCCCAGAGGGGGATCAGGGCAAAGAACCTAACACATTTGTTGTGGGAGAGGCAAACTGATCACAGCAAGGTTGAAAATCCTTTATGCCACTAACTGATTGAGAGACCACTTCATGAGTCATCAGAATGGAACTTCTGCGTTTGTCTGTTAGCATCTTGGATTTCCCCAGGATGTAGGCCGTCATAAGAAAGGGGTTGGAGGAGATCACCCACTTGCACCCTCTCAATGCCTCCCTACAAAGGAGATAAGCTCGGTTTCCCCCCATTTGTTGACATACCAAGCCAGAAACATGTCAGTTTGAATCGCAATTGTCCCGACAGTAAGGGTGTCCTGGAAGGCCTGCAATGCTAGAAGGGCTGCTCCAGTACACTGATGTACGAATCAGTCTCTTCAGGGGACCAAGTGCCTTGGACAGTCTTTCCCAAGAAATGCCCCCTCTCACCCTAAATGTGAGGTGTCTGTGGTTACCATGGTTACTGGGGTTGTAAAGACAACTTAAGAAACTTTGTCTAACTGAATCCACCAACAAAGGTGGCAGTTGCACATTTTTGAGAGTCTGACTGGTGAAGACAAGGGATGGTGAAGAACTGAACAGCTAGAGTCCATGGAACAATGCGCAAATAAAAGCAAGCCATGGGAACCAAGGTTATAGCCACTGCCACCAACTCTAATAACTGAAATATCAATCTAGTTGGAGGAGAAGAGTGTGAGAAGAGTGTGGTAACAAAAGGCAGGCCTCTGAACTAGTAGTGACTGGCCCCCAGCTGAAAGCACATATATCTTCTGGGGCATCTACTCATCTTGATATGATAGTACACATCCTGAAGATCAACAGAGCGCATCCAATCATCCTTTTGCAGAAATGGCAGAATGGATGGGACCATTTGGAACTTTGATCTCTTTACAAATTGATTCAATTTTAAATTTGCTGAGTTCCAGAACTGGTCTCAGGTCCCCTGTTTTCTTTGGAACTAAAAGAATCTTTAGTACATTTCAAATCCTGTCTGGTCAGATGGGACCCTCTGGATGACTCTCTTGTCTACCAGCTTTCGAATTTCTAGAGTTGCTGCCTCCCTCTGACTGGGTGGAATGTCAGGGAGCCTGTTCCTTTTGTTTGGGGGAATTTGTGAAAATGGTATGAAATAACCTCTAGATATGACATTCCTTACCCAAGAAACATTTGTGATTGATGCCCAGGTGTTTGGGTGCAGACACAAGCACCCCTCAAACTGCCTCCAGTGATGACCAGTCAGGCAACTGTTCAGCAGCGCTGAAAGGGTTTATCCAAAAAGGTGTCACAGAAACCCTGGTTTTGTGGGCATCCTCTACCAAGAGGGTGGTGTCTTCCATTAGACCCCCCTGTCCCCGTCCCCAGGGGGAGGTACCCTCATGTGAGTCCTGGAAAGGATCCTGGGACATACAGAACCAGATCTTTCTCCCTACTCATTGATTCCTGGAAAAGGATCTCTGAGGAGTAGAAAAACAGATCCCCATGGCAAACAGTTTTTCCACCCTGCTCACTCCAGGAAAGCATTTCCTTAACAGTGGGGCCAAACAAGGAAGATCCATCAAAGCAAGCACTGATGAGTGAAGACTTTAAGGGCTCCACAAAGTCACACAAGCACATCCAGGCATGTCTCCTTATGGCTATGCCTGAACCACTGCCCCTAAGGTTCCCTCAGTAGCATGGGAAATTAACCTAATGGACGCATTATAGATAGATTGAAGGGTAGCCAGTTGTGCAGAAAGCTTTTTGTGGTCTTCCACATACAGGGATTTGGAAAGCTCTTTAGTCAAATCCCTTTGTACCTTGTAAAATGCATTAAATAGCTCAGTGACCATAAGGCAAAGGCTGCTGAGGCATAAATGCACTTCCTGAATCTGTCCAATGTCCTGGACTCCCTGTTTGGGGGATGGACGGAGGAGCCACAATCATGGCATCAACAGGGACTCCCTTGCTACAGACGGGCCTGTCCTTAGGAGGAGCAAGAAACTTGTCAGGATGTCGGGGAATGGGTTCTACAGTATCCGGTTCCTTCCACGTCTGGCAAGAGACTAGATCTGCAAGATCATCAGCCAGTCGAGTCACCCAAGACACAGACGAGCTGGACCCGAAAGCTTCCAGGAACACTGACTTCTCCTGAGAAGGGGGAAACAGAGGACCATCCACCTTTCTGCCTAAGGATTTCTAAGATGTTTCTGAAGGAGGCATCATCTGGTGGAGACCCTGGGGACCCTCCACTTCATCAAGGTCAGTGTCTTCGGTGAGTGACTCCTGAGGGGAATCTAAGTGCCTCCTACTGCACGTTCTCTTACAGGAAACCTCCTTAGTGGAATGGTCTGAAGAGGTATCTGAAGAAAGGGGGAATTCTTCAAGGGGGGATTGTCTGGATGCCTGACTGGGTCGTCTGCTCCTGTAGCATAGGTGTGTGAAGATCAGCTCTCTGATCCGATGATGGCAGGGCTGTAGGATTTCAGAAAGAGCACCCATGTCTCTTGGGCAAGAGAAAACCCCTCTTCACCATCTCAAAGGGAGAAGAACTGGAAGAGGCCATGGGTGGCTGCACTGGAACCGAAGCCGCTGATGCCACCCATGCCCTGACCTTGCCTGGACCCCTGTCAAGAGGGAAGGGTTGGACCCAAGCTATCCAACAGCAAAGCCTCAAGGGGCAGAGATCAGAGTCAAACCAAGTCCCCTGGACCCAGTGCTGATGCTTTGGTTCCAAGACTCGTCCTGTTCCAAGGAGATGAGCACCAGACAAGTCAGGGACGCAGTTGAAGTCAAAGACCTAATCACCTTCAAATCTGATGCAGACACTCTCATGATTCTCGGATCCGAGATCTCCAAAATCACTTGTCAGATTGGAGAAGGAGAAATTATAGTGTGGAAAACAGAAGGGAGTCTCACAGATCTAATGGGAGATACAGCCAAGATAACCACCATCTAAATCTGAGCTCTGAGAAACTTCCTCATCATGCTATTCATGTTGGCTTTAGAAAGGTCTGGAGGACCCAATGGAGGAAGTAGTAGACTGGGGCTGGAACTCTCTCCCCGGGGTCTCTTCGAGGAAGGGAGAATGCAGCCAAAAAGGGACAGATTCCAGAAAGAACCTTGGGGACTGCGGTGGTCCTCAGAGACTTTGGCTTGGTAAGTGTCAGAGCTAAGGGTGTCAGATCAGACTTTTTCAGTAATTTGACCTGAGACTCCAAAATCAGAGCTGACTTAGGAGAAAGGATGGGAGACTGCTTCCTGAATTCTTTTTCCTCTGAAGAGGGTGTTTTTGCAGGGGTATGAGCTCCAGAAGCAGGAACTGAGAGGGAGGAAGAATGTAGCAGGTCTTTTAGGACCATTTTATTACACCAGTCTCTAAGGTCCCTAGTGCTGAACCTAGCACAAATTGTGCACAGTGTCCAAATGAGCAGTAACTAGACAACGAACGTACTCCCTGTGAGCATCAGAATTGGAGATCTTATGCTCAAAGGAAGTGCATTTCTTAAACCCAGTGGGTTTGTCATCTATAGTAGCCAAAGGAGGAAAAAAAAGAAGAAAAGAAGACTGCCTGACAATAGTTAAGATAGTTTATGCTAGTGTTTTCTTTTTTTGTTTTTTTTTTAAACTAGAAAGAACTACCAACAATGCTAGAAAAAGGATTACCCTCTAAAGTGTAGGAAAAAACAGACAGAAGGAAAGTAATGACAATGGTACAAAGAACTAAAATGGGTCAAAAGAGAAGGGTGAAAACAGACGTTAAACCTGACAGAAGAGGTGATGAAGAAAAGTGAAACTGTAAGAAAAAAATGGAAAAGAAGTCACACACTACAAAAAGCTACACCCTAAAGCTCAACGAGAAGCATCAATGTCTGTATTGATAAGGCAGCAAACAAGATCTGAGATATTGTAGGGTAGTTGCTACATTATGGGTAAAGGAAGGAGCTTGAGAGTTAGATTCGAGAGTATAGTAAATGTGGCCAAGCCAGATCAGAGGACAGACCCATCAGTTAAAGAACAAATGAAAATGATATCAGATCTGCATATATTCAATGTTTGTTAAACATATGCAAGGCACTTGGCTCTGCTCTTACTCTACACCCAGGTAATTTATAAGCCAGAAGAAAATGCAAGCTGTAATACCTCTGACAAAATGATAGCTGCTCTGTACTAAATTCCCATAAGGTGATTATTACACCTTCCCTTCTATCTACTACCGTAAACATTTAACTGATGATAATTTTTAACTATCTACTCCTGTTTAGTCTTCTCTCTCCCTCACCTGATCATTTCTTACTTATTTCAACCCAAATGTCAATCTGTGTCTTCCCTTGTTTTCTTTGTATTCCTGTCTGCTATAACCATATGTAAATGCACAGGTTATCTATTTTCTCAAATTTCTATAGTCACAAATTGTATGGTGCAATGTTAGTATTAATGTGTCCCAGCTAATTACGTAAGCAAAAATGTGTATGTAATCAAGATGAAAATATTAGACACAATGTGAAAAATTTAAATATTCTGTGTATTTTTTATGTATGTGAATATTGGAAAAAATCTATCCCAGTTGGTCTTTCCCCATCAACAAAGACAGATAGATAAATAAATAAAATGTTAACTATGAAGTACATACAGTATGCTTTTCAGCGAAAACATCTATTCTGGAGCCAGATTCCAGAAAAAAAGATGGCAAGTTTTTTTTCAAAACAAAATGGTTGCATGCATAATCTACCATATCTTCAAAAGTGTCACAAAAATCTGCCAGTCAGTGCAGAAAATTAAGGCTCAAAGCTACTAACAAGCTGCATCCCGTATTCAGGGGTACATGGTTTGATTCCTTCCACCTTTACTTTCCTACTTTATGAGTCTAAGGAAGTCACTTATCTAGACAGTGCTCCCAGCTTGACTCTGAAAAGGGTTATATGCCCAGTGGGTTTACCCAGAAAACAAATGAAAAAAAAAACAAAACAAAAGCTTATTCCTAAGAGAAAGCAAACTAGTGTAGTGTGTGAGAACCATTAACTCACAAGAGAGTTCAAGGTCAAAGCTAGTCAGGAAATACAATTATTCATGCACTGTAGACACCCTCTTTCTTTCTTGTTTATCTCCAAAAGACAATAGCTTCCAAACAACATCACGAAAAGACTTTTGACTTAGAGAGGACCATCTTATAAAATGCCCTGTGCTATATGAACAACTGCTGAATTTATGATGGGTATACTCATAAAAGTAGGTGCCCATACAGAAAATTTTTTGCTGCAGTATCACTTCTTATCCATGAGAAGTGGCCACAAGCAGATGCCTACCATTCTGTGCTGAAGTCAGAAGTGCTTAAAAGTGCCCCCAGAGCAAGACTGAACCGGTCAACCTAAACAAAAAAAAATGGTATGAAGTTTAAATAAAAGGAAGAGCAGCTAACACCATATTCAGTGTGTGTGTGTGTGTGTGTGTGTGTGTGTGTGTGTGTGTGTGTGTGTGGCTACTAATTATGCCTAAGATGGTATACACTATAAATCTGAGGTAATTTCCTATGATGCCCTTAAGTTTTTTGCATGAAACTCATCCTTGCAGCAAAACAAAGATAGTATTATGGGAAAATTCAGGAATCCGGTAAATTATGAGAGAAAGATCTGCAGGATAAGGACAGTACTCAATTTCAGTAAAACCTCTTCAAAGAAGAAATAGAAAGCAGGGGAAATTCTCCTAATTTTAGCTCATCATCTTGTCAAAAATGTCAATGACGCTGAAAGATATGTTTTAAAATGGAGACTGCGCAACATGAAAAAGTATCCTGCACATGGAGCAAATGCCCGGTTCCAATTGATAATAATAAGAAAGAAAAAAACAGAACCAGCAAAACGTAGATCCTGAAAACAGCAATTTATTGTGCTAGGTTAAAAAAACCCACACATAAGCAACACTCTTTTGCAACAGACCGGTTTCGGTAGGATATACACAACCTTCTTCAGTGAAAATACACAAAGCAAAAAAGTGACAACATATAAAGAGGTTAGTTACTAAGTCCCCATTGGTAGATTCAGAAGTCATTCAAAAATTATCATTCAGGCCAGGTGGGAATAATCCCCCCAGTTTGATAATCCATTTCTTTTCCTTGGTATTAAGAATTGGATGCCAGCCTGCTTTATTTGTCCTATTCCCTTGTATAATATCAATAACCATGAATGTAAATTTTGCAGTAGTGTGTGCCAAGGAATGTTTATATAGAGCATTGGTTATTTTATGTGTCTTAATGTTACTGATGTGCTCTGTGATTCTGATTCTGAGTGGCTGTGAGGTCTATCCAACGTAGAAAGCACCACAGTGACAACTGGCCAAATAGATAAGCCAGTCACTGCTGCAGTTGGCAAAAAATTTGATGTCATAGACCTGGGAACAATTCCTACTGGAAAATTGTTTAGATTTATTGATTTTGTCACAATTGGTGCAATGTCCACATGGAAAACAGCCTATGAGTGGGTCCCCTGTAAGTGTAGTTTGTTTGAATTGCATTTGGTTATGTTTACTACCATGCTTAAAATGATTGAAAAAAAACCCTAGATTTTTACCTTTCCTAAATGAAAACTGACAACGGTCAGGAATGAAATTAGAAATGTCAGAATCATATTGTAAAATGTTCCAATGAGTATTAAGGCTGTCAATTAATTGGTTCAAATTCCTGGCATAGGTGGTGGTAAATCTCAATGTAGTACTTTTGTCAGAAATGTGTTTTTGATACTGGAGAAAATTATTTCTGTTGGAGGAATTAACCATATTACTGGCACTGGACACATAGCCCATAGCATAACCTCTGGACCTAAATCTTTCGGTAAGATCCCTCCTATGGTGTTGAAAAGCATTGTCAGTGGAACAAATGTGTTTGATTCGAATGAATTGTGACTTGGGGATATTCCTATAACATTTTTTTGGAGCATATTGATATTTGGCGTTGTTATCTTGATGACTGCAGGATGGTTTGGAGAGGTGACATACAAGGCTTAATGGAATTTATTTCCTATTTGAACAACAACATTTGGGGGTTGGAATTTATGGCACATTATGACTATAACAAAATCACTTTTTTGGATGTTGCCATCACCAAACTGCCTGACAATACACTTTCCACTGAAGTATTCAGGAAACATCCTGAATACAATACTATTTTACATGCTTCCAGTTTTCATCCCCCTCATGTTATACGGAATATCCCCAAGTCACAATTCATTCGAATCAAACGCATTTGTTCCACTGACAATGCTTTTCAACACCATAGGAGGGATCTTACCGAAAGATTTAGGTCCAGAGGTTATGCTATGGGCTATGTGTCCAGTGCCAGTAATATGGTTAATTCCTCCAACAGAAATAATTTTCTCCAGTATCAAAAACACATTTCTGACAAAAGTACTACATTGAGATTTACCACCACCTATGCCAGGAATTCGAACCAATTAATTGACAGCGTTAATACTCACTGGAACATTTTACAATATGATTCTGACATTTCTAATTTCATTCCTGACCGTTGTCAGTTTTCATTTAGGAAAGGTAAAAATCTAGGGTATTTTTTCAATCATTTTAAGCATGGTAGTAAACATAACCAAATGCAATTCAAACAAACTACACTTACAGGGGACCCACTCATAGGCAGTTTTCCATGTGGACATTGCACCAATTGTGACAAAATCAATAAAGCTAAACAATTTTCCAGTAGAAATTGTTCCCAGGTCTATGACATCAAATTTTTTGCCAACTGCAGCAGTGACTGGCTTATCTATTTGGCCAGTTGTCACTGTGGTGCTTTCTACGTTGGACAGACCTCACGGCCACTCAGAATCAGAATCACAGAGCACATCAGTAACATTAAGACACATAAAATAACCAATGCACTAAATAAATATTCCTTGGCACACACTACTGCAAAATTTACATTCATGGTTATTGATATTATACAAGGGAATAGGACAAATAAAGCAGGCTGGCATCCAATTCTTAATACCAAGGAAAAGAAATGGATTATCAAACTGGGGGGATTATTCCCACCTGGCCTGAATGATAATTTTTGAATGACTTCTGAATCTACCAATGGGGACTTAGTAACCTCTTTATATGTTGGCACATTTTTGCTTTGTGTATTTTCACTGAAGAAGGTTGTGTATATCCTACCGAAACCGGTCTGTTGTAAAAGAGTGTTGCTTATGTGTGGGGGTTTTTAACCTAGCACAATAAATTGCTGTTTTCAGGATCTACGTTTTGCTGGTTCTGTTTTTTTCTTTCTTAAAATGGAGACACCAGTATTCTTTTACCATGTGTGTAGTAGGAGGCAGTAGGGTCTGAGAAAACCAATCAAGGTGAAATGGTATTCTGAACCAGTAATGCAGCAGTGATCCTCCTCTCAGGAAATCTTCTGTTATGGTGAATGTAAGTACAAAAATGTACTATATTTAACACAAAAATCAAGGTTGTTGTATCATTCATCATCCAGCAGTTACCCTTGGGGAGGTCATAACAAGCCCTGTAGGAGTGCAGTGGTAAAACCTGCCCTGCCCTGAAATGAATGGCTAATTTGGAATGCTTACAAAAAATGTGAGTAGTAGACCCTGTAGTAGCTTCACAGATACACTGGGCTGAAACATTCTTAAAGAGAGGTCCCTGTGGTAGCTGCTGTCCTGGTGGAGTAAATGCACCCATACCTGTCCTTTCAATGTTTTCCATGACTATTATAATAAAATGTAATTTACAAGCCATTTCAAGAGTGCTTATTTTGAAACCAGTCTACCTTGTCTAGTTAATATAAAGGAAATGGACATCTTGTCCAACTGACTGACTAAAAGTGCTTGTTTTTTTTTCTATGTACTATCTCAAGTCCCTATGTATAGCCATTACAGTGGCACAGCAGATAGCATTGTTGCCTCACAGCAAGAGGTTCCCCTGTTCGATTCTCAGTAGGGGTGCCTTCCCTGTGGACTCTGCATGTCCTCCCTGTGTTCATGTGGGTTTCCTCCAGGTACTACGGTTTCCTCCCACAATCCAAAGACATGAAGTAGGTGAACTGAACAATCTAAACTGGCCATAAGTGTGTGGTGTGGAAGAACTACAGCAGCAGGGCTAGCCACCTGGCTGTGATGATCGTCACTGGTGAAGTGACACCCTGACCCCATGTGCAAAAGGGGGTTGTGAATGGATGGATCCATTAAATGCAATAACCTGTGTTTTAAAGCTTAGTAGATGGATGTCTTGATTCTGACCGAATTACTCTGACCACCTTAGGCAAAGAGGAATTAGCGCTAAGATTTACCTCATTCCTTTGAAATATTGTGTATGTTTTTTTTTTTTTTTATATGTTGGGGATTGCAGTTCTGAGACCTACCAGATTTAATATCCACAGGAAAAAAGTGCCTTCTGGATAAAAAAAAAAAAAAAAAAAACATAAGGGCCACTAATGCTAGAAGTTTCAAATGAGAAAGTGCACTTTATTCACCACAAAATGAAGGATCCAAGGAGCAAGAATAGGCTTCATGATGGAAGTAAGGTCCAGGACCCCCTTTAGAAAGTACTTGACATGTGGAGTCAGGAAGTAGTAACTCGGAGGTGAATCCCTCTGTGGATATATAGCATAACCTGATGCTAAGTAATGAACAACAAAGCATTCCATAGCTACAGTAGGAAGCATGCTCAGATTCACAACAAACAGAAAATATTTTTTGGTTTACTATCAAAATTTCTAACAGCATTCACTCAAACTGGGATAGCCGAAAGGCTATTTTTCCAGTTTATGGAAGGCCGAACCGAAAATGGTCGACTCCACAACAGTGAATGCGAGTGTGCATTTGCTGTTGTGAGGCTGATGTTTTGCTTGGAGATCGCAGTACAGTGGGGATCAGGAAATGTACCCATTTCCTCACTGTAGTGCAATCCCGGAGTTTGTATATATAATTAGGAGGGGATGGGGGGGCACAGCCCCCACATGGAGGGTGCAGGGGACTTGCCCCCCTGCAATACACTAGTCAGAAATGGCTGGTAGGCAGAGTACGCTGGGTAATGTCGACTATGTAAGATGACGACGTGTTGACATTACTGGTTTAGTTAATTTGCACAAAGTTTTTATTTTCATTGTTATTTTTCGTGGAAGAGATCATTCAACTGAATGCATTTCAGAAATATGATGGTAAACTATATTTTTCATTTGGTTATACAAGC